>NC_060974.1:2174002-2364002 GCF_910589235.1 Vespa crabro
TAGGATATGGTCCACCAACGAACACCAGTGTCAATCCAAATATGCCAGCTGCGTTTCAATCGTATATAACTAATCCGATGTATCAACAACGAATGGACAATACGATACACGTCGATATTCGTAGAATGCAACAGCAACAACAACAACAACAACAGCAACAACAACAACAACAACAACAACAAATACACATAAATCATGCGCAACAAGTGCCTCAGTATGAACCAGCGGGAGATTGGCAGACCGTCAACGTATTAAGACTGGGTAGACCGCACATGGGCGTTATTCAAAAGAACACCGTAAGTAAGAGACAAGTGAATTCACCAACTCACAGCAAACAGGCCTCCTGCACGAATTGCCATAACAAATCTACGACTGAGAACGTTACGAAACCGAAGAGTCCGGTTAAGGTATTACAACGGGAATTGTCATCGTCAGGAGATCGACAGGATAATACGAATTATTACGTGATAACGGATAATAGTAAAACAATGAGAAGGGAAAAGGTATACACCGAGGAAATAAGAAACTTGCGACCGACGAACGACGTTACCAGGGACAATGAAGGAAAGAAATTTAACGAATGTTCTTCGAGCATCGAATCAAACGATACGTCCAAAAAATCTAACGACAGTTATACCTCTTTATCAACATCGAATACACGAAAAACAATTAATTCCAACGAGAACAATCAGGATAATGGGAAACAACAACAGGATACGAAGGACTTTGATCTACCAACTGTTAGTCAAATGATAGCCGATCAAAATTTTAGTTCAAGATGTCGAATAATAGTTGGAAGAATTAAGCATAAGGATAATAACGTTGATAACAATAGAACGATATGGCCTCGTTTTGCCTCCGATCAAAAGAATGATAGTCCTAAACGATCGCAAACAAACGTTAACAGTATCATTAATCCAGGTATGTCGAATAACGAGGAGACATCTTCAATTAAGAAAAAGACTACCAATGGTCAACAGCCGAAGGGCAAAAATGCCAAAGCATATTGTGAAAACGATGATATACAACAGGGATATACGATATTAAAAAAAACCGAGACAATTGTTCAAGATGATGTTATTAACGATATTGCTCAAATATCTATTCAAGACTGTAAAGACGGCACCGAGGTTATCAGTCCTGTGCTATCGTGATAGCCTAGTTTTACAGCTAATACGGAGTATTAGCTTTGCAGCTTATTACCAGCGAATAATATATAATTAAATATGTACATAAATAGAATATTATTTGATGATATGAGAGAGAGAAGGGGGGAGAGAGAAAGAGAGAGAGAGAGTGAGAGAGAGAGAGAGAGAGAGGAAAAATGGAGCAAAGCGATATTGAAACAAAAAAAAACGAGCGTTATAATATTATAATAATTATAAAACTAATATTAATATTAATTATAATGATGATGATGATGATGATGATGATAATAATATTAATAATAATAATAATAATAATAATAATAATAATAATAATAATAATAATAATAGTAATAATAATAGTAATGGAGAGAGGGGCTCGAAGATTTTTGCTTTTGCGTTACGAAGATAAGGAAAAGATTAAGAAAATAACAAAAAAAAAAAAAAAAAAGAATAAAGAAAAAATGAACAAAAAAAAAGAGAAAGAATAAATAAAAAATAAGGAACAAAAAAAGAAAAAAAAGAACAAACAAACAAACAAGGAAATAGACAACCGAAGACCCTAATGAGAGTTTTAATAACCTTCGATCTTTGATCGTTGATCCGACGAATCCACTCGTCTTCCTCTCTATTATTTAAAATAGAATCCACGTGATACTTCGGCCGATAAAACGTGTACTTTCGCTTGAAATTATATTAGAAAATGAAAAGAAAAGAAAAGAGTAATATCGAAGGAAATGAGATTTTGATTCTCAATCATCCTTGCCATTTTACTTACCCCCCACCCTATCTATCCAACCAACCAACCAGCCATTCGCCCACTTACCCATCCCCCTCCCTCCTCCTATCTTCGTTTCAATTATTTTTTAATGTACATCCCCCGAGGACACTTCTCTCGAAAGGCCTGATGTGCTGATCACGATTATAAGGAAGTAATATATGAGAAAAAAAATTGTAAAAAAAAAAAAAAGAAAGAAAAAAGAGAAAAAAAGGAGAAAAAAAAATAGAAAAAAAGAAAAAGAAAAAAAAAAGAAGAAAAAGCACACATACACTCGCTCATACATAATATAAGAGATTTATAAAGGTCAATTACATTACTACCAGGTCAACGTGATTTGAAAAGATAGAAAGGAAGGAAGGAAGGAAAAATAAAGAGAGAAAGTTTGTCAAAAGGAATAATAATGATATTGGACGATGTCAAATATATACTATATCTCATTGCTGCCATATTCTTATACTATGTCAACGGAAAATCAATTAACTTTGTGTATCGTGATTGTAATTTAACGAGAAATTGAACAATTCTATCATGATTTATTGGCAAGAAGATGAAGATAAAGGAAGAAGAAGAAAATAAAACAACAAGAGTTTTGTAATGTTTAAGTGAAAAATAAGTAGAAATATGAATAGAAAGAAGATTTATTATATTTACAGTAAACCATATCGAACGTACACGTGTAACAAATACAAAAAAAAGATACACACACACATACATACATAGAGTAATTCATTGACCACTGGAATTAGACTGTAATTTTTTTCTTTATTTTATAAGTAGCGATTAAAAAAAAAGAAAAGAAAAGAAAAAGAGGTGGGGGGGGGGGGGAACGACATAAAATGTATGTGTGCATTCAATTTGTAAATCAATTTGTTTATATTTAATGATAAAAAAAAAAGATATATTGTTATTACAATTCTAGCTGTCGGAATTACTCGGTTTAAAAATATTTTGATCTATCGATTTAGAAATGATCAAAGGCTATACACACACACACAGAGACACACATACACATCTTTCAGTATAATTACTGTTGGTGCTTCAATTATAGTATAAAAGAAAAACATTGAGATCTCAACACTGATGAATAATTATAAACATATAAAACGTAAAGTAATACACGAATATAATAAGTAATTAGCGGCGTCTGGTGTGCTAGGAAGGACCAATCAGCGCGCAAAAATGATAAATCAAAGGAAATAACGGGAGGAAAAATAAATAAATGAAATAAAATAAAATAAAATAAAATAAAATAAAATAAAAAAACGACGGTGCAATAAAGATTTAAGAAAAAAAAGAAAAGAAAAGAAAAGACATCTCATCGATGGTTCGGAAACAAAAGCTCCCAAAAACAACGCGTGTTACAACAATATGTAATTTTCAATAACGAGCTGGCTCTCGCATTGAAACTGAGCTCGCGTTTTCTTTTCTCTTTTTAATTTATTTTATAGTTTCTTTTTCTTCCCCCTCTTTTTTTTATTTATATATATATATATATATATATATATATATACACACACATTTATTATATTTTCTTCTCTTCTTTTTCTCCCTGTTTCATATTAGCAAAGATACAAAATTAATAATAATAAAAATAATAATAATAATAATAATAATCAATAATAATTATTAATACTAATAATAATAATAATAATAATAATAATAATAATAATAATAATAATAATAATAATAATAACAATTAGAACAGAAATTATGGTAATACGTTGAAAAGAAAATAGAAGGTGTACGCCATCTTGGAAGAACAGTGTAATTATTGTAATCAAATGAATTTTTAGCTTTTCTCGCTTTATACATGATGCATGATAAGAGTGAAAAAAAGGAAAAGAAAAGGATAGAAAGTCAGAGAGAGAGAGAGAGAGAGAGAGAGAGAGAGAGAGAAAGTGATTTTTTCTATCGAAATGCAACAAATGGGAGGAGAGTGTGCATGGTGAAAAAATGATCTATTTTTTATTATTTTCGATCGATCGAAAAAACTATGTAAACGATGTATGTATTTTAATAATTACGCGCCGCTATCATACATATATACACACACACAAACACAATGTTATACGCTGTAATTGACGATATAGTAGTAATAAGATATATATATATATATATATATATATATATATATATATATATATATGTATATTTACTTAGATATGAAAGTAATATTATCGTCTTGGTTTTTTTTCTTTTTCTTTTTTTTTTTTTTTTTCATAATTTCTTACGATTTTTGCTTTTTTCTTTTTTCTCTGTTCTTTTCTGGGTTTTTTTTTGTACTTTTCTTCCTCGGATGATCCTAAATGAATGAAAGGAAAGAAAAAGAAAAAAGAAAAAGGAAACAGAAAAAAGAAAATTGATCATGAAACGAACAATACCAAAAAAAAAAAAATAAATAAATAAAAAGTAAAAAAGAAGTAAATCACGAGCACAAATTATTGCAAAACGTTGTTATGACCGGCATATATACTCTGAGCTTTTAATTATTATTATTATTATTATTATTATTATTATTATTATTATTATTTCTTTTTATGTTTCTTTTTGTTTTTTTATTTAATATTTTTTCTTTCTTTTTTTTTCTTCTTTTCTTCTTTTTTCTTTTTTGTACAAATCGTTTACGTGTCACAGAGACGTGTCTATAATATATATACATATATATATATATATATATATATATATATATATATATATATATATATATGTATGTATGTGTATATGTATATATGTATATTAATATCATTTACTGTATAAAATTTTGTTTTATTTTTTTCGTTCGATTTTTCTTTTCTTTCTTCTTCCTTCCATCCCGCATGCCACCTTGACCTTGACTAGTTTTGAGAAAAGAAGAAAAAGAAAGAGAGAGAGAACAAAAATTTTGGTTTTGGCCTCTCTTCCCCCCATCTCCCCAATCCAAACGGCCATTCATCATTAAAAATACATACACAAAATACATACAAAACACACTATTGTTGATACTATATATTCAGTATTTTTTCGTGTTATATTTTAGATTCTTATTATTACCGTGTATGTATATATATATATATATATATATATATATATATATATATATATATATATATATATATATATATATATATATATATATACATAATGGTTTATTATCTCATTATTACCACACGAGCATTGTAATCTACTATTATTCTATAATACATGGTTTTTCCAAAAGCTCTCGTTGTTTACTTGTTATTCGTTAAAATCTATTCTCTATTAAATGAATTATCCCGTTTAATAATTTTCTTTGGTATTCTCTTTTTTTCTTTGTTTTTCTTCTTTCATTCTCATTCCTTTCTCTTCTTTTTTAATTTTTTTTTTATGGATCCGATTATAACAAACTTGAGACAGCGAAGAAGATACTAATTATATTGACATTTAAAATTGATTTTTCACTTTTTTATGTAAAACAGTAATTCCATAGGAACCCAATAATCCCAACAGGAACCAAAAAAAAAATTTTATCTTTCTAAATTTATGATATTAATATACATATTAATATTATTTGTGCACATAACGATGAGTCACATGGAAACACGATAGGATGGACTAGGACAATGGGCACAATATGTCGCCATTTTTTTAGTGGCATTCTTTTCTTTCATTCTTCCTAGCTGTTTTGAATTTTTTTCGTAGCACTCTTTGCAAAACTTCCTTACATTTCGCATACTTCTCGGTTCCTTTTTAAGTTCATGACGACGTTTTTTCTGTACGCAATTTCTTGATGAAATGGAATCTTCATCATCAAAACATTTCACTAAATACATCGCTAACTTCATCCTAAAATCGGTGACAGAAATATTTTTTCGAGTTGCTTGTTTGTATAACACTATTGAATTTATAACACAAGTATTCAGGAAAAACTCTATTGCCAATATTCTGTACCACTTTATAGTTTTTCGCAATGGTGAACTATAAGCAGTCATTTGATCAGACAAATCAACTGAAGATTTCCTTAAATTATTATCTACTATTTTTGGCTTCTCATACGAGCAAAAAGTTCTACAGCGCTTTGGGGGCCACCGGTTACCCCCACCACAAAAATTACATAAGACACGTTTATACAACTTACCTTATTTGCTGTAAATAATATTTGAATATAACATATATCGTATGCTAAAATATTTATGTTGACGTTTTATTCAAGTTACGTAAAATTCGTGTGGTAATTAACGAGCTAAGCAAAGTATAATAAGTGTAAGTGATAAATTTTAAAATTGTTTTTTACTTAAAGACGAAAAAAAAAATCTTCATTTTTCTACTTTTTCATATACTTTTTATTTATTTTTTTTTTCTTTTTTTTTTTATTTTTTTTTTATATGCAAAATCATCACCGGGACACTTGTACCATGATTTCGAAAACACTATATATAAAAATGAATTAAATAAAAAAGAAATATAGATATATATATATATATATATATATATATATATATCTATATTTATATATATATATATCTATATTTATATCTATATATATATATATACACGATAAAACTGATTTTACTTTCACCTAGCTGTTAGGGAACGTGAGTTAGCGAAACCATTTGAAGCGTTAAAACGTGAACGAAGAATCAAAATGAAGAGGAAGTACTTTTCCTTTCTTCTAGGATGGGAAAATAGTGAAACAACAATGTTCCGCAAAGTAAGATCTCTCTTGGCTTTCGCCAAACGTTTTCATCTATCCTTCGGATGTGCATCGCAATCTGTCAATCTGATATCGAACAATAAATCAGTGTCAAACGTATACGTGAATCATCAATTTCTTAATTCGTCAATGATTCAGGTAATTTCTTTTATATTTTACATTAAGAAATATATATAATATATATATATATTATATATAGAGAATGTCCAGAAAGAATAAGATTAACCTTATACTACATATTATTGAAAGATCAAATGGATGAAAAATATTTCGTATAAATTTATGTCCTAAAATTGCTTTATTAAAAAGATACATACTTTTAATTCCATGATTTAAAATGATTTAATTCCATTTAACGAAACAAATGATTCAACCAACCAATCACAGTTGATTTCCTTGACTTAATGTCTCTGGATTTCTATTTATGAAGCGGAAAAGTAGATTTATAAGAACACGATAGAAATAGAAAATGAAATATTTGTATTCGATTATTAATTCAATGAATGGAAGATTACGTTCTTGTAGAAATTATGAATTTTCGAACATTTTCTTATAAATGCCAGAATAAATTATAAATATCTTTTAAAAGTATATATATCTTTTCAATAAATCATTTTCGAGACATAAGTTTATATGAAATTTTGTCGTCTATTTGATTTCAGTAATACGTAATATAAGTTTGCTTATATGTTTCTTCAACACTTTGTTTATATTTCTTTTATATATATGTTTTTATAAAATTTTATATATACTTCTATTTCCTTATTATTCGTTACATATAAAAATTGTTTTCAAATAAATAACAATTATGATTGCTTTTCCCTTTTTTTCTTTTTTCTTTCTTTTTTTTTTTTTTTGTTCTTTTTCAAATATAAATTCGATTAAACGCGAATTTCTTTAATAACTTCGAAATACAAATCAATTTTTAAAAAAATTTTATTCTATTCAATATTCTAATGAATAGTATTACAATTATATGTTGATAGGTAATACATTCAAGAATACTTGTGGAAGGAAAAGATGAACTAAGTGGGAGAAAGTTGAGAACAACTTTCTGTAAAGAGGATGAAGAAATAAAATTCTTGATCCCCACTTTTCTTCTCCCCGCCATTATGCTCAGAGTTGGCAAGAGAGCAGACGGACTTTACAGTAGAAACCCAGATTGAAAGGAGAAGCGTATATAAAAGTTCTGTGAATATATGGATGGATGCTCAAGAAGAAATTATTCGTTCTTGATCGAAGGAAAAACTATATTATTGTTAATATACGTGGAGAGTGTAAGATATTTATATTGTCCTAATAATAAAATGGATTTCTTGTTGTTAGTGAAGTATTTTTGAATGCAGTTCAGTTAGTGTCATTTTACATTTAGGAACAAAATGTATGACAACGATGGAAAAATTTATAAGAAGAACGAAAGTGAAATATCAGGTGAGAAAATTGATTAAAATCGGATATAAAATTTCATTTATATTAAATATTAAATTGTTGGAAAAAAAAACAAAAAACAAAAATTCAACGACAATAATACGGATAAATATGTTAACATTTGATAAAGGGAATTTAAACAAGATGTATGATGCCTTGTTAATTAATGTTAAATCTTACTCTTTCTTCTTTCCTCCTCCCCCCCACCCACTCCCTAGTAACAAAATATTTTGACAGTATATAATCAGAAAACTAATTAGACTCTTAACGATATAATGTGTTATAACGAAAAAGAAATTTATTCGATCACTCAAATGGAATTTGAGTTGAATTCCATTTGAAATAATTTAACGAAGACGATTTTTATCTTTTATAAATAAAGTTTTTTCTTTTAGCATTCAAATGATTAAAATGATTGATCCTTGAAAAAGTGCCTAATTAACGTTAACGTAATTAAAATTAAGATGATAAGTAAAATTGTGAAAGGAATTTTCCTTTTTTTTTCTTTTATCTTTTCTTTTTTTTATTTTTTTTTTTTTTTTTCATATATTTATGTAATATTTCTAAATATAGGAGATAAATCTAATTAGATACTGTTACTTTCGTATTTGATTAGTAACATACGTGAGACTTATTTATTAAATGAAAGTTTGTGTAATAGAAACGAAGTTACATTACCTTGACTTACATTTTATAACTATGTGTGCGTTAAATATATATTCTATTAGTTAAATATAAGATTGCATTATTGTTAGTAACATTCATTGAATGTTGCGTAGGTGAATCTAATTTAAGTTTTACTTTCGATAATTTCACCGACCAAAGAGAAAGTTTTATTTTATTATTATTATTTTTTATTTTTTTTATTTTTTTAAACATCTACCGATTATTTCGAATTTTTTTCGAAGTAAACTTTTATAATAATAACAATAATAATATATTTTGATTCCTGCGTACAACTCTTCTCTTTTTCTTTTTTTTTTTTTTTTTTAAGTATATCTTGAAAATAATCCTTTATTTATCCCGATTGCGACGCTCATAATTTTTAGATCATATTTATTGAAAATATCTTAATTCTATTATTGTCGTTTGAACTTGTACTCTTTCAAACAAAAATAGAAATGATGTGTTTCGCAAACAGTTGCTGTAAGAAAGAGAACGTATATGTGCTCTAACGAGACGAAAAAGAAAAAGAGTAAAAGAAAAGAAAATTTCTATTCATTAAAAAATTATTACAAATTTGTATAGTAATATTGAAATGCACAAAAAAAAAACCCAAAAAAGAAAAAGAAAGAAAACAGAAATATAAAAATTCATTTTATTTTTATATTGATCGTTAAAAAGATAATGGAAAGACGTAACCATTACATTAGTATGTCATATACTAATATTCAAAACAAGGTATACGTTTAAATTATACATTAAAAAATATAAACGAAAATTTATGTAAAATATTTTAATATACGTAGTGAGGATATAATAAAGAAAAACAAAAAGTGAATATATATAAATTTTGTTTTTAAGAAAAAATATATAAGTGAAAGGATCTTGCGAGACATTGAATTCGATTCAGAAAAAAAAAGAAAGAAAAGAAAAAAAAAATTATATATTATAATATAGATACATAATGAAAAAAGAAGATACGAAGATAAAAGAATATGATGTGATTCATAGAACGAACAAAGTGAATGATAAAGAATGATAAAAATTTGTCTATTGGAACGATTATTATAAGATCGCGATATCGATGATTGACAATGGAAAAATGAACAATACTATTATCCTAACTTATAACATTATTTTAATATCCTTTTATCTTTAAAAATTCTTATTTATAATAATAATAATAATAATAATAAGAACAATAATAATAATAATAATAATAATAATAATAATAATAATAATAATAATAATAATAATAATAATAATAATAATAACTACAATAATAATAATAATAACTACAATAATAGTTTTTTATAACATCGTTCTTATGTCATGGTGTAATGAGGACCATAATGATATCTGTATTATACTGAATGAAAGAAGGATACGTGTCCTCATTTGAATAAAAAAAAAAAAAAAAAAAAAAAAAAAGAACAGAGAGAAAAAAATAAAGGAAAAAAAAAAAGAAAAAAAAAAGAAAAGGAAAGGCAACGAAAACGAATGACGGTACATACGTACTTGGATACCTGATCGACCAGTTGAAATTATTTTTGATTGTGTCGTACACGCATATAATTAGCTACCAGGTATTATACCCCATGTTATTTCCTATAGGATCATGTCCGATTATGGATGCCGCACAAGTCGATTTGTTCATTCTGCGAGCGTCCATTACACAAATGTACCCACCTTTAAACGTCTCGCATACAGAATGAACATTAAACTTTTATTGAATTTTATTATCGCACGTAAATACGTAAATCACTCTGTAAATTATGAGAGAGTATAATAGACACAATCCATTCTTATGATACCTTGTAGATATAAAAATAGTAACGTTTCAATGTTGACATTTTTTTTCTTTGTTATTTTTTTTATCATAGAAAAAGAGAGAGAGAAAGAGAGAGAGAGAGAGAGAGAGAGAGAGAGAGAGAGAGAGAGAGAGAGAGAGAGAGAGATAATCCATATAATTGTTTTATTTTTCTGTTTTTGTTTTGTTTTGTTTTTTTTTTTTTATCATTTTTTTATTTTTTTAGGTTCCGTAGAAAAAAGATTGCAAAATCTTCTCAACGATGGACGAAATGCATCGGTTCACACAGATTCATGCGATGTTGACTTACCGTCATTTTACGATCCGAAAAGATTTCGTCTAGGTCAAGAAGCATTTCATAATAATATCTTCTCGATGATGATCGCTAAATTGTCAGGATTAATAGCTCTTTTCGCAGTACCTACTATTGTTGATATAATCGCATTTACGAAACAAAGTGACACACCGTGTTTGGCCTTTCGGAGATACGCTTCGACTATATTTCATACATTCGTGTGGTACGGAAAGGAACCGAAAAAACAAAAGGAGTAAGTCGAAATATATTATCAACTTTATTTAGTTCGTTAAATTATAATTTAATTATAATCATCGAACAGCACAATTATCGAAGAATAATATAAATTGCACGTATACTTTTTCTTGAATGATTTTTTTTTCTTTTAAATTCAATAAATATATCGAAATAATCGATAGTATTTAATTCAAACGAAAATTTATATATGTATGGATACCATATAAAAAGTTTCTATGTAGCTACATTTGTAATGAATCTTTTTACTTTTTCTCCGTTTCTCTTTTTCTTTTCTTTTACATTGACATTGTATTATTTTACTTTTTTTTTTTTGCGCTTTTTCTTTTTCTTTTTTCTTTTTTTTCGCGACGGCAAAAAGATACGAATACTCGATGAAAATTTTTGTTCGTCCAAAATAATCCATCTATCCATTCTATCTCTTGATACGATGGATCAACAATCGATCAATAGCATGCTTTGAATGTATAATATCTTTTAATATAGAAATAATATATGATAAATCTTAATTATTTTATTATAAATTAACCAATAAATGGCATTATAGATTCCTTGAATCTTTGAAAATCGTCAGGAAGAAACATTGCGTTGCATTTCATAGAAGTTTCAACGCCGGTCTACGTAAAGCTTCGCAAACTGACATGGCCTTAGCTCAGTTTGGATTTATTGGATATATATTGCTCGGTACTAAACAACTTGGAATATATACGACTGATGAAGAAATGGACGGTCTCGTACATTTTTGGCGAGTAATCGGTTGTGTTCTTGGAATGGAAGACAAGTTCGTATGAATTAATTATTAATCTTTGAAAGATAAAAAAAAAATAAAAAATAAAAATTAAAAGAAGGAAAAGAATAAAAAATTAAAAATGGATAAAGAAAAAATAATTTAATTAAATTTTAAAAAAAGGAATGGAAAAAAGAGAAATGAAAATTCACAGAACATGTCATTTTTTCAGATACAATATCTGCATGGAAACGGTCGAAGAAACGCGTGCACTTTGTGCGAAGGTTTTAGACGAAATATTCTTGCCATCCATAATTAAAAACAAGATAATATTCAACGAAATGGCACATGTACTTTTAAAAGGACTTTGGTGCATTAATCCATACTTGGATCCACATGCGTTCACTGCATTTACTCTTTACTTAACTTCGTTAATCGTCATTAATAATAATCATTCTATTAATATAGGTAAGGTCTGACGTCATAGCGATTACCGTTGATTTATAACAAATAATAAATTAATGATTATACAGAGGAAGAATATACCTAAAAATCATACGATCAAAACAAAAAAAATATAAATTTATGTCCCAAAAGTGCTTTATTGAAAAGATATATATTTATAATAATATTATAATAATTTATATATATAATTTTATATATATAAATTTATATAAATAATAATTTATTTTAGCATTTATAAGAAATTTTTTCTAATTCCACATTCCTCTAAAAACATAACCTTCCAACCTGTCGAATTAATGATCACCGAATTCAAATATTCAAATATTTCAACTGTATATATAAATAATTTATAAATTTATTTTGTAATACATATTCAAAAGTTCATCTTCTATTTTTATAAATTAACTCTTTTGCATGACTCCAATGACGTCTTAAGTTAGATCATTGATTCAGCGAATTGATATAAATCATACATATCTTTAAAAGAATAAATCTTTTCAATAAAACAATTTTCGATCATAAATTTATATGAACTTTTTTCATCCATTTGATCTCAGCAATATGTAGTATAAATTTGGTCTTATGCTTTTTGGATACCCCGTATACACACACACACACACACACACATATATATATATTTTTTTTTTTCTTCTGTTTTTAGATTATCAGAGTATGTCATGGTATAGTAAATTCATCTTTAATTTACAACTATTCGTACATCGATACCTGATTGCAACTAAGTATTGGTGGTCCATTATATTTCGCAAATTCTTCAACAGTCAAATGCGATTGGCTATATATTTAACCGAAAATTATCCATATATTGCCTATTGGTCATTTGGTATAAAAAAATCGGACGTTAACACATATCGTTATTATTTCAAATGAATGTATAAATTTTGAAAAAGAAAAAGAAAAAGGAAAAAAAAAAAAGAAAATTATCAATTATATAAAAGATTTAATTATCAAAAGTCATTTATATACATAAATATATTTTTTATACGAGTATTCACTAAATTAATAAAATTGCGAAAAGAAATTACGATATACAACAAGGAAAGGAACTTCAAATGCTTCTTGTAAAAAGTCAACAGGTTAAAAACATATAATGTCAAATGAATGTGTAAATTTGAAAAAAAAAAAGGAAAAGAAAAAAAAAAGTATTATTAATCGTCATTTACGTAAAGGATATCGAGAATATAACTAAATAATGAAAGTTAGAGCTAATATCGAAATATTATGTTATAAATTAATTATTAGATTTATCTCAATTAAAAATGCAATGACAATATATGTATTTTAAACAAATATGAAGATATATGCATCGAGTTATGTATGTATAACAGTATTAGATAACGTTATTATATAATATTATGTGATTTTTAACAAAATGTAATATAATATTTTTTTAAATTGAAATATAATATTTTTTTATATACACATATAATATTTATTACATCATTATATATTGTAACAATCAACACATCAAATATATTTCTTCTTATAAATAATAATTTAAAGCAATTTCTCGTATTCAGAGAATCTAATCGACTTTAAAAGGCTACGCAAGTAAAAGTAATAAAAAAGAAGAAAAAGGAGAAGGAAAAGGAGGAGAAGACAACAAAGTGCTTGTATCGACACATATGTTTAAAATACACATATATATATATATATATATATATATATATATATATATATATATATTTATTGCATTTTTAATCGGGATGAATGTAATAATTAATTATATGTAATATAATATTAGCTTTAACTCTTCTTATTATTTATTTATATTCAATGATATCTTTTACATAATAATAATTGATAATTCTTTTTTTTTCTTTTCTTTTTTCCAAATTTACACATTTGTTTGACGTGATACGTTTAACCTGTTAACTTTTTACAAGAAAGATTTAAAATTTCATTTCTTTTTGCAATTTTATTAATTCAGTAAATACTCAGTATAAACCTAGTATACTCTATACTTCAGTATAGATCTATGTATATATATATATATACATATGTAACATGAACTTTGATAATTTCATCGAACATTTAACTACGATGTCACTACTCCTACGTATGTATCTGTTAATTTTTTTTAACACCTTCTTTTTTTTTTTTTTTTTTTTTTTTTTTTTTATAATTACACCAGAACCTATGATACGTCATATATATATTACCAAATTACGTCGTGAATAAAATTCGTAAGCGAGACTTTTTTGTTTTTTCTTTTCTTCCTTTTCTTTGCTTTTTTTTTTTTTTATTCCTTCTTTTTTTTCTTCTTCTTCGCGAGAGATAAACCGCCGTCTTACGGAGATCGATCGAAGGAAAACAAACTCGCATGACCGATAAAAATATCCAAAGAGTCTAGTACGCTTTTTGTTTTGTCAAGGTAATACCTAACGATATTATTATTATACGAGAATTTTTAATACAAATAAATTTAGCTTGAGAAATATTCTATACGGTAAAAAAAAGAAAAAAGAAAAAAAATGGTTTATGGCCCTTACGTACATATCGTTTTTAATAACGTCTTAACAATATCTTGTATTAAAACGCAAGCTCCTAAATATTCCTATATGTCGTATATGTACGTATAATTCAAAATATTTTACTTAGCTTCATTTATATGATCCATTAATTACGTTAACGATATGATTGATAGTATTGACTTGGTTAATAATTAATATCAATATTTTATATATTTTATATATATATATAATGTAATAAATAATCCTGGACATTATATATATATATATATATATATATATATATATATATATATATAATATTGAAGAAATACGGTATTGTTTATATTAGAATATCGTGAATTTTCATTATTATATTCATTAACGTTATACTTATTGATAATAATTATTCATTTATTATTGACCAAATCAATATTGACATGCCAATATACAATATCTTTGTATAAACTTATTTAAGAAACTAACTAAATTGTTGACGTTACTTATTAGTTAACTTAATATTTCATATAAGATCTGTATAATATCATATCGTAATATTTAAATTCCATTTCTTTCTTTTTCGTTCATAGGTAATATCCATCCCGATGATTATTTCTTAAATTACAGGAGTGATATGGGATAAGATTAATCGCTTTAATATCAATTATAAGAAAATTTTCATATCAAGAAAAGATCCAATAAGTAGCCGTGGTGGGATACTCTAATCTGTTATTGAATGTCGAAGGCTCCGTGGAATTGTGACTGCGGTCGTTCCGATCCGATAATATTTAAAAAAAAAAAGAACGAAAGATTCGCTTGCAATTGTGGTTGGGAAGGAAAATTCATTTACGGTGTTTCCCTTACCTTGGCTATCTTCGAAATGAAACGCTTTTTCATGTTGTTATTGGAGATAATAGCTGAATGGCAAGTGATTCGATTCGCTGGTGGTTTACGTCCTGTTATTCTCACCTTGCTCGACATTATCGTTGGCTTGCCAACAGCTATGTTAGCTGTTCGTATTATACGCAAGTACGTTGATACGTATAAGTTTGTTTTGTCCTTTGAAAATTCGTCATAATACATATATAAATATGTACATACGTACGCTATAAAATTATTTTATGCATAAAATATCGTAAAGTAAAACATATATATGACGAGTATGTTGATATATTAGATGTCTTTAGTAATTGTCCTTGTAACTTTAGATTTTCATACACGTGTACATATATATATATATATATATGTACACGTGTATGAAAATCGTGTATACATATATATATATGTATATATATATATATATGTACATGTGCATATCGTGCATATCGCGTAACACAATTATTTCAGATACAAAATGCCGCGATGTTGTTCGAAACCTAAAAAACTATTTAAATGTCTTTTGTTCGTAATAACGATGTGCGTTCTCCTAAACATCATGACCCTTATCTCGATTGGATATCACATTAGCGTAAAACAGGAAACTCTTGTAAATATATTCAACGCTTCTATGCATCTTTACGTTAATATGGCGTCATACAAATATGCAATAGATGAGTTACAACTTGTGTTCCAATGTTGCGGACATACTTCTTACACCGATTGGTTTCTTTTCGATTGGCAGGCAGGATAAAAATCTTTCTCTCTCTCTCTCTCTCTCTCTCTCTCTCATGTTTTTCTTATTTTATATTTAATATTTGATTTATTTCAATTAAATTAAAAATATGAAGATAAACAATATGATATATTTGTCCTTTAGATGGCAGATTATGCATCACGTGACGAAATGATTTATGATAATAGAATATCTGATGAAGAATTTCGAGATCGCGGAGTACCATTTAGTTGCTGTAGTTTACGTTCGATGACACCATGCGTACATGCCGAGATGATGGATAAGGATATTAAAAGTATCAATGAGAATGGCTGTGCGGAAGTTATCAGTCCAGTTATAATTAGGATCGTTGTAATCGCATATGTCATGACTACCACGTTGATCGTCACGCAAGCTCTATTAGCTTTTTTAATCGCAAGAGTACATTAACAACAACGATGCATCATCGATACGATCAATACGATTATTCGATATTATCTTAAGGATCTATATTTCATTTTTGTAGATGATCGATAGATTTTCCGAAAAAGTACGATTTCCTGTTTCTTCTTTAAGCTCAATGGATGGATCTACCTGCTTCCTTACAGAAACAAATAGGTGAGCACTATCATTTAGTTTCGAAATACATTAATAATTTGTTTATTAAACAAAAAATTCTGTTTCGCACGATACGAAACATAAATTTCGCAATTTTCGTAACGACAAAAATTATAGTCCTCGAGTTTTTTTCTTCTCTTTTCTCTTTTTTTCGTTTTTTATTTCTCTCTATATCCTACCTCTTTTTCTTTCAATATCTTTATCGTTAATTTAAATATTGACTGTTTTAGCTCGAGTAAAAAGAAAAACGATCGTTATATTACTTCGTCGATTTACAAATGTGTACCACGAGATAAAACAAAGTCTGGACAAAAAGGGATGAAGATAAAACGTTTATCTCTTGTAAAGAATGGTTCTACAAGAAGAAAGAAAAGCCGACAAAAATCATTGAATTCTTCTATATCACGATGTAGTTCTCCTATTATAGAATGCACTATCGAAAATTCTGAAGTAGCGAGAATAAAACCGAGTACTCACGAGGAACATAGGATATCAAGGAAACGTTTGTTGACCAAACGAATTCGTTGAATTTGTTAACTTCATTATATGCACTTTCTTAAGGGCGAATAATGAGAAAAACAAAGATTCTTTAAGGGATTGTGACAGATTAAAAAAGAAGAAGGATTAAGCGTTAAGATTGCAATTAAAAAATATTCCGCACAGCACGAAATATTAATAGGGTATGTATGTATAATTGGAAGAATATTGACGCAGATGTTACACCAAGTGATTCATTAAATATGTGTATCTAACATATGTATGTATATACGTTAAAATCTAATGCGCATGATTTAAACGAACGTACGACTTAAACGAAAATGATTGTACATTTTTTTCTAATAATTTGTTTTTTTAGAAACGAGGAAAGTATTTCGTTACGCATGGAATGCCGTGGTGTGAAACGTATGCCAGTATCCAAAACAAAATATTGTTTGTTATGATTGGAGGTAAGTTGTCTAAAAGGTGGAAAACATAATCGTCTGCAAAGCGATGGTGGTAGAGGGGGGAGGGGGACTAGTGGATCCCCTATTTGAATTTCGTAGTCGTCGCGGCTGGATCAGTACAGTCCAAAGCATCGAACGAGGTGGTTTGCCAAAAACCTAAGGAAAAAAAGGATTATTTCGATAGAAACGAATTCTCATGAACTGTGAAAACATCATCAGGAACAATTTTCCTTTGACAACGACGATCCTTTTAGGTTATCAGGTACGTGCGTTTCTTTTTTTCTTTTTTTCTTTTTTTTTTTTTTTCTTTTCTTCTTCCTCTTCTTCTTCTTCTTCTTATTCTTTCTCTTTCTTTCTCTCTTTTCTTCTAATTATACTATAAGTACTCTTGACAAATTGCGAAATACAACATATGCGTCGACGTTAACCACCTTGCGCACGTACATCATAATTATTATTTATTTCTTCCTATTATCGAACGTCGAATTTTGATTTTATTTGCATAAGTAGAAAAAGTCCATTAGGGAAACTAGCACGTACATAAATGGGATTTCTACGTCGAGTCGCGACTTTAATAGAACTGTGACGATGCTTGCTCGAACGACTTGCTCTACGTTTTGCATTGCTGAAACTCCCCGTCGCCATAAGACGATGCTCGAAATATCCTATGTTGCTAAATTTAAAAATCGCCATTAAGAACGAGCACAATTCCTTTTGCTATAAGAGTATTAAGTTGCAATCTATATAAAAATGTTCAAATGTAGATAAAGAAAAATGTGATCGTAATAAAAATTTGAAATATCTAATGTCAAATTTTAATCGCACATGTATTAAATAATATGTATCAAATAATATGTATCTGCTAGAAATTTTTAAAATTTCGTTAATATATATACGCGATGATGAACAAAAATTAATTAAATAATTAATAGAATCTATAGAAAGGATCAATATATTCGTAGAATTAGTAAAAACTAATAGAATATTCTCTAAAATCATATCATTATATAGAATGAGAATAAGTAAATATTTCTTTTAATATAAATTTCGAATTACCTGAGGCATTATAATAACCTGTTCAAATTTGCGCATGCGCAGTGATGAAGTAGTGCCTCCGAAGGACAGGTCTCCTCGTTGTACGGATCGTGAACTTCGGCTCGACTCGGCAACGTTCGGCACTCCACAATCGCGCTCGGGTAATTTCGTTGAAAGGATTCAGGCGCGCGTCACCGTTCGTACGAAGTACGACCTCAGTCGGAGAATATCCGCGCGTTAGTCAACTTCGCGTGTTCGCTTTTTCGCGCAACACCGTGTCGCGTATCTTTTTCTCTCTTCCTCTCTCTCTCTCTCTCTCTCTCTCTTTTTTATCTTTCCTTTTTACCTTATTTTTTCCTTTCTTGCTATCTGTCCTCTGCCTCTCTCTCTCTCTTTCTCCCCCTCTCTTTTCCCATATTTTTCTCTCTTATTTTCTACGAGTGCTTGTCTCACACGCCACGCAATACCGTTCACTGGTCGTAGCATGTGCCCACAAGTTCACAGTCTCATACACGTTTATCTACCCCACCATCAGCCCCATAATAAACTTGTCTCTTATGGTTACCGTTAAAGGGCTATTTTTCGCGTCCATTCAGGAAAAGAAAAGAAAAAGAAAAATCTACGTTTATTTCCATCGTGTCTTATTCTTCTTCTAGAAGCTTGTTTCAAGCAACAAATTTCATCGTGTTAGTTACCAACGACACAACGCGAAAAAAAAGTAACGGAGTGACACTTATAGCATGATTTCTTGGATATTCCAGTGAAGGAAACGATATCTTACGCTTCGCAGAACGACGACAACTCGTCTGGCCGAGTTCGTGCACGTGGTGGTTGAGAGTGTGAAGTGTGTTGGTTTTTTTCTTTTTCTCTCTCTCTCTCTCTCTCTCTCTAACTCTTTTACTCGCTGTGCTTCTCTCACTCTCTTTCTCTGTCTCTATCTATCTATCTATCTTTTACTCGCCATACTTCTGTCTCTTTCTATATATCTTTCTCTCTTTCTCTCTCTCTCTCTCTCTCTCTCTCTCTCACACACACACACACACGTGCGACGCTATTGGTCGAGGTCGTGGTGTAGAGAGGAAAAGAAAGAAAGAAAGAAATAATAAGAGGCGCGTTTCGCGAGACGATCATAACGAATTTTACTGTCATTCTTGGAAAGTTTCGGAACAAGGTTGAGAGAAGGAAGAAGAGGAAGAGGAGAGTTAAGGAAGAGAAATTCGATTATCTTAGAAGGAGGAATAACTGGCCGGGAAGATGAGTTGCTGTACGAGTGCGCCGATCGTGACCCAAACTTGTGAGACTCTGTTGAGCAAATGCGAAGTGCCGATTATTGACCTCGCTCATATGGGTAAGTCCCTCTCGAATGTATCATAATAATTCTTCTTTTTCTTGTTAATAATTTTTACAATTAGATACGCTTAAATCGATTTCGATCGGTATAAAAACATTTCTATGGACGGTGTACGATCAATTCCTCGGTTGAAGTCGGTTAACGTCGTTAGTCGCGACGTCTACGAATGGCGCGAAGTCTATATCAAATTTGAATGTTATATTTTTTAATTTCACAGGGCGCTACGTCGTTATGATAGCGCGCACGCGCGCGCAAATATATTGCTTTTATTTCTCTCTTTTTTTTTTTTCCTTTTTCTTTTTTTATTTAACGTTTTATCTTTTTTTTCAAAGCGATATATTTTGTTAGATAATTTATCGATACACGTTATTAACGCGTGTCGTCAGAGCATGAATAATATATATCTCTGCTGTCAGTTATAGATCGATCAGCAAATCTTAAATGTGTGTGTGTATGTATGTGTATATTTCGCAAAATTGCATTAATTTGAGATTTAAACAATCGTATTAAGACACATTATCTCGGTTTATTTCTATTTATATATACCCGCACCACACATGTATATATATATATATATATATATGTATATATACGCATACGAATGTATATTATCAAACGAACAGTTATGTACAAATCGTAAGTATAATGAAATCAAAATGAAACATTAGAAAATAATTAAAGCTACGTACATATGTGTATCATTTTCAAAGACGAATCACGTAGACCGAGTAAACGACTTACATATGTATGTCGGAGCAACTGGTTATATCAACGAACGAAATGTTCTTTTTTTCTTTTTCTTCTTTTTTTCTTTCTTTCTTTCTTTTTTTTTTTTTTTCCTTGTACCCTCTTCGTTAAAATATTTTGTATCATTTGCATACGACCTCTCCTCGTTGGCTACGATGCTGCTACGTGACTTTTTCGATAACATCTACATATCTCTCTTTCTTCCTCTCTCTCTCTTTCCCTCCCCCCTGCCTTCTTTCTTTTGAAAACGTCGATTTATCGAAATGTATCGATAAAAAAAATTTTGAGAATCGATTATTATAAAAGGGACGCACTTCGTTTTATGGTTGCTTGGCAACGAGGTCAGGCAAGCTGCCAAAGAGCGAAGAAAGCGGCGAACGACATGCGGCCGAATAAAACGAAGCCAACACAGCTTGCTTTACTTCTTCGTCCTCTTCGTCTTCTTCGTCTTCGTTTCAAAGCAAGAACCTGAGCGAGCGGGTTGCAGAGAGTATATAGTCGAAGGCGCCTACCTCGAACCCGACGAGCCATCGAGGTCAGAGCCCCTTTCACAAAGAAGGGCGGACCCTCCCTTGGCGCCCTCGAATACACGTTTTATATAGGGTGTCTCATCGCGTGATATATCAACCGTTTCATTACTTTTTACTATTTCGCTTTTTTTTTTTCCAAAATCCGATTATCCATTCCATCTCTTTGCTTGAATAATACTTATTTCTTCTTTTTTTTTTTCCTCGATAACGTCGTATACTTATATACATACATACATATATATATATATGTAAATGTATATATATATATATATATCTGTATTTTGCGTTTTAATTTTATTTCATTTAATCATCCAAAAATGTATTATTACTTCATATCCGAAATTGTTCACATGTTTCTTAAGTACAAGTTATATTTAATATAGTTTATATAGTATTACATATATATATGTATATAATATATATATATATATATGATATTTTCGTGATGTGATATAACTTTTGTATATAATAATGATATTAGATAATAATCACTGTGTGATATTAGTTAAATTTTTACTTTTTATTTATTTTCTTGTTTATTTTCTGATTTATTTATTTATCTTCTCGTTTGTTTTTTAACAGATACGAAGAAAAAATTAGGTTACAAGGTATTAAGTAGAACGGACGAAATCGATCATTTCTATTTATTCATATGATCGCAACGATAATAGAAATAAACTACTTTTATTCTCGATCGTTCGAAACTTTACGTTCGAGGATAATCGCGGCAATTTCATTGTTACGAGTTAAGTGTATAATTGCGGTAAAAGAAAACAATGTCATGGGACTGAATAATGTTAAGAAAAATAACATTTTAATCTGCGTAGATTCTTTATTGATTCGCTATAAGCAAGTGTTTCTTTCTTTTTTGTTTTTTTTTTCCTCTTATTAAAAGTAATGTTTTCATAATTGAAAAACATTTTTTTTATTTTTTTATTTATTTTTTTATTCATGTTTCTAATTATTGATTTTTTTTTTTTTTTTTTTAATGGGGGAGAATACTAGCAATTATAGACAATATAAAAAATAGTGAAATTTTTATCAAGAATTATTAGACACGAAAAAAATTAGTTAATCGTTGAGCACACATTAAGAGAAATAATACGGTACATATAACAAAGAGAGAGAGAGAGAGAGAGACACATACATATACATACGTATGTATATATATACATATATATATGTACATACATATGTATATATATATACATATACATACATATGATAGAAAGAGTATGTAGAATATATATGTAGAAAGAGACATGTGATGTACGTGCGTCACGCATCGTCGACAGTAAGATATCACGTATCGTGACTGTTTCCTTTGTGTTGTCGATCCGACCATGGAAAGTTGCGTTACTTTGGCTAAAAAGAGAGGGATGGAAGGGGGGAGAGATAAGGAAAGAGGGATGGGAGGGAGATTGGTTCATGATACATAAAATCATGTAAATCTCACTTTAATATCGTGATATATGTACTTAACGTGTTAAATAAAATTGTTTAAGGAAAAATCCATAAATCCGTTTTTTTGTAGTCTATAAAAAAAAAATAAATAAATAAATAAAAAAGAAAAAAAGGAAAAAGAAAACAAAATTGACGTAACCAATCGTTGGAATAATTTAACAACGTTATAAAGAGTATATAAAAAGAAGTTTTCCGTTAGTGAATTCTTTCCTCGTTTAATAATGAGACAGAAAGAGAGAATGAGAGAGAGAGAGAGAGAACTAACCAACCTCACGAGGATTCTTGCATATGATCGCGTAAATATTCGCACGGAGTTGACCGAACAACAAGCATGGTCCAAAACTGGTATGGTATAGTTCCAGTCAAACCGGTATATATGTGTATAGTAAGTTTTATATATAGCTAACGTGCAACATATATTTATACTTGTCCTACCGTCTTACAATAAAGAGAAAGAGAGAGAGGGAGAAAAGGAGAGAGAGAGAGGGGGGGTAGGGAGAAAAGGAGAGATAGATCGAGAAATATTTCATACCCGTGAACTTGAAAAATTCGACTTTCTGTTGTTCGTATTTTTTTCATACTTTTTTAAATTATTCCTACGTGTATTTTTACGAACGATGATCGAAAGACAGAGAGAGAGAGAGAGAGAGAGAGAGAACGAAAGAACATTTATATTCAAATACAAGAGACAAGTGTCTTTTAAATGCTACCATTTTAATGTAACACGAATGTATTCTATACATATAAAAATTAATATCTGATTATGCATAGATATGTATTAATTATGTTTCGTTTATATAAAAACCCGTAATTAGATGTATATATCTCAACATAGTTGCAATTAAGGAACAGAGACGGTAAAGTGCAGGTCTAACCGTGCATTATCATTTGCAAAGAAACAGAACGCGCTTTTGCGAAACGGATGTGCAAAACAAAAATAAGGAGAAACAAAAGATGAAGAAAAAGGAATGTTATCGTTCGTATTTATGCGGTTTATATTAAAACAGATGAAATAAACAATTTTGAAAATAATTATTATCTCTTCGTTAAAACCGGTTTTTTATTTACGAAAAAATACACACATATATATATATTTATATATAAGGGTATCCAGAAAATATGGGACTAAACTTATATTACGTATTACTGAGAGATCAAATGGATGAAAAAAGTTTATATAATCTTACGTCCGAAAATTGCTTTATCGAAAAGATATATATGATCTATTTCCATTCGTCGAACCAATCACAGTTGGCCTTCTAGATCACCTGATTTAATGTTTCTGGATTTTTATGTATGAGGAGGGAGGGGGAGTCATCACGCAAGACTTGATTTATAAAAATACGATAGAAATAGAAGATGAACTTTTGAAAATTGTATTACAAAATGCATTTACTATTATTTCCAAATACAGTTGGAATATTTGAATATTTGAGTTCGACGAATAGGAAGGCTACGTTTTTGCAGGAATGAGAAATTTTCTAATATTTTTTATAAATATCTTTTAAAAGTATATATATATATATATATATATATATATATATATATATATATATCTTTTCGATAAAACATTTTCGGGACATAAGTTTATATAAATTTTTTTCATCCATTTGATCTCAGTAATAATATAAGTTTGGTTCTATGCTTTTTGGACACCATATATATATATAGATACACGTCAGTCCAGTAGAGAGAATCCACAAAACGACGTTCGTATATTTTATCCTGTTTGGAATGAGAAGGGGCATAGTAGGTAGACGTTGCAAAATTTTAACTTGCGCAAGCGTATGCCACGATGTTGACGTCTTGATGGCCAATGACGTGAATAAACTGTCATCGTTTTCTATTATTGCAAAAGCCTCCTCCTCCTTTCCCCCATATCCTTGAATCATTGAAAATTCATTAAGGGGAGAAGGCTCGTCTTTGAAAGTAACCCGAAAGAAAAATAACGACAAGAAAAATGAAGAAAATATTGACTAAAGGTTTATGTCATTACGAATGATGATGGTTCTTGTACCAATTACAGTTCCTTCTTTTCTTAACACTCTTATTAAATATATGTACATATATATCTTATTGTAATTAATATATATATATATATATATATATATATATATATATATATATATATATGTCGTCCAATATGTAACGTAGATAAAAGAAAATTGTAGTAAATAGTGCCAACTGAGTAATATTAATGACTAAGAACGACATACGTCAATGCATTCCGACAAAATTTCCACAAGATTAATAAGAGTGATACAGATGATAAAGAAAGAATATTGACAAGATCCGAAAGATTGTATCTACATTTATTTTTCTTTCTTTCTTTCTATCTTTCTTTTTTTTTTTTTTCTTTTTTAGATTATTTTACTTTTTTGTTCCTTTTTTTTCCTTATTTTTTTCCCCCCCTTTTTCTAAGAATGTAAAACAACATCATCAGTATTTCCATCACACTCGGCATATAAATCGTTAATTTGTCCGTAATATAAAAAATTTTTGAAAAGGAATAATACGATCTTTGATATTTTTAACAACAAAAGGGTTATGCGAGAAGTCTCGAGAAATGCGAAGGTGTATAAGAGATCGGAGAATTCGCTTGACGTATGTAGTTTCTCCGAAAGAGATAAATCAAAAACAGAGATCGTCGTGCTTTATAGCTACAGAAAAATATATAGATAGAGAGAAAGAGAGAGAGAGAGAGAGAGAGATATTTTTGGCAGTTGCATCGAATCGTCTGTTTCATCGTCTATGAATTGTGAATGGACGACTTATGTCTACCGAGAAAAAATATATGTATATATGTATATATATATATATATATATATATATATATATATATATATATAAGTTTATTAACAATAAAAAACAAAACACGCAATGGCATCGTATACGAGAAAAAATATACATATATGTATGTGCCTGTGTGCATCTAATACTATATATTATATGCAGGAGTATACTATATATCTACCGCGATGTACCTATGATATTTATATGATTCAAACGAAAATAAAAGTTTTCTTTTTTTTTCTTTTTTTTTTTTTTTCTTTTTTTCTTTTTTTCTTTTTTTGAGAATACAAATGCAATAATTATCATCGAAAATAATAGAGATATGTACGTCGTTGCGTACATTCAAAAGTTCAACGGAAAAAAATTATTTCTATCTTTATTTCTTTCTTCTTCATCTTCTTCATATTATGTCTTCCCTTTTAAATTCGTTCGTTTCTCACGACTCGTTCATATCTCGGCCGTGACACCGACCACGAGTAAGGAATTACACGATTGAATTATATGTTCACGCTCCTTCTGGAACATATTTAATAGTGCATAGTAGAGTAACACCGTCGCGAGAAATGATTCCGATCGACCTTCGGAATTTAATTGATTTTTTCTTCTTCTTTTTCTTTTTTTTGTTTTGTTTTTTTTTTTTTTCATCTTTCCGTTTTAGAAAATGCAATATAAAAAAAAAAAAAAAGAAAAAAACGCTCACGTGGAAGAGATATTGCTGTTATTACTACTTCTTTTTTTATTTATTTACTTTTTTTTTTTTTTTTATTTTCTTTTCTTTTATTTTATTTTCTTTTACAAACGCCCATGACTTACGTAAACTCGTGTAAGTATATACTTCATAAAAATCGTCATGATAATTACGTCGTTTGAAAATCATATAGTTTCATATATATACATGTATGTATGTATGTCTCTCTCTCTCTCTCTCTCTCTCTCTCTCTCTCTTTCTCTCTTTCTCTTATATGAGAAAATATACATTATTATTTTACTTTTAAATAAAATTTTTATTGAAGATAAAATATTTATATTAATTTTGTTTTGTCATTATCGATAATAATATTTTCTCAAGGTACAAAAAGAAAATTGTGCGAAGTTGCGTTGAATACTTACTACTGTTAAAAGAAACCTTGCCGATAAGCGACGTCACATTGGCTCATTTTTTTCCAGTAAATATTTATCGCAGTTCGCGATCTTGAGCTTATTATCAGCAAAATTGTGTTTTCTTTTTAAGTTAAAGTCCGCTCTTACTTTGATTGAAATCGCGTTAAATAAATAAATGATTAAACTCTATGATCATTCTATTAAAAAAATTGCTTACAAATTTGCCGTCGTAGAAATTATTTGGATTTTTTTTTCTTTTTCTTTCTTTTCTCTCGACTGAATACTTAAAGAGGGGGAAAGAGAGAGAGAGATTGTTACATCGTTAAAAATGATTCTTTTCAACTCAAATACGAAATATCTTTGATAACGAGACAACAACGTCTTACAATTATCATCGGCGCCATCTTAAAAGCAAACAGGGATTGTCCGTGCACTTGAAAGAAAAGAAAAAAAGAAAAAAAAAAGAAGTTTTAAGAATATCGGAATCGTTATCGTTAAATCGATGAAGATAAGTACATCTTTATATCCGTGTTACTTATTTTATCATTGTAATTTAGATTGAAGCCGATTACGATTCTTGTCATTTCCTTCTTTTTTCTTTTTCTTTTTCTTTTTCTTAATCGTTTTTTTTCCATTTTAAATCCATCCGACTTATTAACAAGATAAAATCACAATAATTGCATTAAAATTCCATATATAATTCTTAAACAATATATCTCAATTGAACGTGTTTGTCACGTTCTTTTCTTTTTTGTTTGTTTTTTATATTTTATTTTTTGTTTTTTGTTTTTCGTTTTTTTTTTTTCTCTTTATTATCTTGCACGCTTATCTGTAACTTTGTATACGCACATAGGAAAAAAGAAAAAAGAAAGGGGAAAAAAAAATTATTTCCATGAAAAAAATAATGTATGCTTCCCATAATGATATGCGTGTACATGCATGTATATGAAATTATACGATTTTCAAACGAAATAATTATCATGACATATTTTCAATCTTGAACAATATATCTCATTTGTACGTATTTATCGAATTCTTTTCTTTTTTCTTCTCTTTTATTTATTTATTTCTCTCTTTTTTTTCTTTCGTTTCTTTTTATTAATTTTAACTTGCATACTTATCTGTAATTTTGTATATGAATAAAGTAATTTGTATATGATAAAAAATTAAAAAAAAAAAAAAATATATATATATATATATATATATATATATATATTAATTCTATGGCTTATGGTAAATGAAAAAACATAGAGTCGAGTGAAAATTTTCGCTGGTTTCTCCTGGTACCGACAGTCGACAGTCCTCTTCTCTCCCCCCCCTCTCTCTCTCTGTTCCTCTTTCTCTTTCCCTCTATATATCCCTCTCTCCATACTTTCCCTCGTTACACCTACATATATACAATAACGATCGAACGTATGTACCGTTACCGGATGCTGACTTTAAAAGCACACGCAATACGTATACGATTGATATGTACATGTGCGCATATATATATACATACATGCATACATATATCATACATACATACATACATATATATATATATATATATACGTACATATATACGTCATGCATAAAAGAAAGAATGATGATATTGCAATAACCACAATATATATCCATTAAAATATTGTATATATATGTATATGTGTGTGTGTATATATATGTATATACATAAATATCATTAGATTAATAAATAGTTTGCATCATTGATTTGATTGGTATTTGGATATGCTCTATATAATTTACAATCCGTTACTACAATACACTTCTCTCGATAACAACGATGATTTATCGACATTGAGATATATTTACATATGTATGTATGCATGTATATATGTATATGTTGTGTATATGTTTTATATATATATATATATATATATATATATATGCATGATAAAAGATTTGTATATACATAATCGATTCATGATTTCATTGAATAACCAGATACTTGCCTCTTCGTGGAAGTAGATGATGATATATTGTCGCATATTCATTAAAGTCTTTTGTGAAAAAAGAAAAAAAAAGAAGAAGAAGAAAAGAAATAATAGTGATTTCATTGAAAGATGATTCATTTAGAACTACGTATGTAATGGTCAAATAAAATCTGAAGAAGAAGATATATACATATATATATATATATATATATATATATATATATATATATATATATATATATACAAATACATAAATAATACAATTGGAAAAAAAAATTGATTGGAAATTTATTGGAAAATTCCAAAGTATTATTAGTTCGAACGTAATACTTTATCGAATAATAAAAATTAGACAATTCGATGATATCTTTGCGGAATTTTATCCTTCGAATCAATTGATAAATGATTTCTATTGTATTTCTGTAATCTTTAAGATTTTCCAAAGAAAATATTTACGATAAAGTCTAGCTTTTCGATGTAATATACTTTTTATTTTTTTCTTTTCCCCTTTCCTTTTCTTATCTTGGTTACAAGTGTGTTAACGTATAAACTATCGCTAAGGAGCGTCGTAATTTCTATTCTAAATGAATCTAACTATAGCACATTATCGAAATACGTGAGAATTTGAAGAAAGTAGGTAAAGTCCATTATATATCGATCATTCGCTAAACAATTCGCATGAATACACTTCATCTTTACGTTTTACTAAGTAAACTAATAAGATCGTTTTATCTAATTTGATCCTCTTTCTCTCTCTCTCTCTCTCTCTCATTCGTTCTCTTTCTCATTTTGTGTATTTATCGTTTCTTTGTAAGTATCATTCGACACGTGTGATTTAATCATTAGTAGAATTTTTTCATTAGCAATAATTTCATGGGAAAAGAAAGAGAGAGAAAGAGAGAAAAGAACTCGTTTATATCCAGGATGTAGTATTACAAACAATCGTTTATTAAAATTAACTAATTATTTTCAATCGCAAATCGTCAATTACTGTTCGTTCGATCTCTCGAGGAAAAAGAGAAAAACAAAAAAGCAAAAAGAAAAAAGAAGTGAAAGGATACTCCAAAAAAAAAAAAAGAAAAGAAAAGAAAAATAAAGAAAGACTCTTGTATTCGACAGAAAATATTCAATGATACATATACGTCGTTGCAAAATTTTTAAATAATACGTACTTCGTTATTTGTATAAATTATTTATTGTTACATATCAGGCTAACATTTTTCTTAGAAGGTGGCATTGAAAATTTGTCTTTCTGACGCCTGATACAACAAAATTGGATACGCAATTGCAACGCCCTCTTTAACTAAAAGAAAAAATGCATTTTATCTCGACATGCTTCTATGGTATATACATGCACACACAAACATACACACGTTTCACGGATAGTTCGGTATAAATTATCGAATATTTATTTTGCGATAAACAAGATTTTTTATTCGTAAATATATTCGTGTATCTTGTATGTTCTTTATTTATTTTTTTTTTTTTCTTATTTGAATTTATTATTTTCGTAAACGAACATGATGAGTTATCAAATCAGAGAAAGAAAGAAAGAGAGAGAGAGAGAGAATTGTTTATTTTATTTTTGATACGAGTAAAAAAAAAAACCACTTCCTAGATTTGACCGTTCGTCTATTTATTCAAAGTCGATTGAGGAAGTAGCTTGCTATCGTCGAAGGATGTGGTGAATCAGTTCTAACATATTAATCTGGAGGCCATTATCTCTTTTAACATCGTTGCATACGAACATTTATTAGAGTCGAGGTCAAGGTAAAAGATTATACGGTATCTATAATATATCTACCTAATCTTTCGCGAAAGAAATTATATAGATACTATTTGATCGATCTTAGTCTTATAGTCATGAATAATTACAATGTTAAACGGATAAAATAGAATGCAAAATATATACTCGTAACAAATTTGGCTATTTGATATTGAACGATTAAAAAGTTTTTTCTATTTTTTCTTTTTTTTTCTTTTTTTTTTCTTTATTTTTCTTTTTTTTTTTTTTTGTAACCTTTTTTTTCTTTTTCTTGTCTGATATAACATTCGAAAGGAATTCAGGAACACGAATCGATGACGAAAAAAAAAAAAGTAAAAAGAGAAATCGTTCGTAATATCGAAAGTAAGCTAAAAAGAAATGAAGAAATAAAAGTATAAAAATAAAAAATAAAAAAAAACAGTTGTGAAAGAGAGGTATAACAGAAAGTTCGTCAAGAGAATATCTATGTCACCCACTTGCGATCTTATTTAAAATCTGTTCCGCAAAGGGGATAGTATATATAATTGGCGTATCGAGTCTTGAATGAACGATCAAAGTTCATGTTCGGTAATATAGCATAGTAAAAGATAAAAAGAAAACTATAATAATAATAATAATAATCTCGTTATTTTTTCTCTCATATGTATGAAAAACTGTTATCATTAGAAACGAATTAACCTTCATATTGTGTTTATATTTATATCGTATGATCTTTTGTAATTAGAATTTTTTGAATATTTTCAGGGACCGAAAGAAGTCCTCAAAAAGGAGTCGTTAAGCAAGTCGCCACGAAATTAGTAAGAGCTTTATCGGAGAAAGGATTGGCTTTACTCGTCAATCATGGCATTCCAGAATGTAAGGTATTGCTGAATCCATTATTATTAATCAATGAAATTATATCTATCAAATGCAATAAAATATATCTTAAGTAATTCGTATTTTTTTGTTAATCCTCTATAATTATTATAATGAGCGTCTACACAAATTTAATATAATTTTTAATGTTATACCTTTATATTAATATTATTATACTATAATAAATATGACATATTATATATGTCTTATGACTTATTAAAAATTTTGTAATGATATAAGTTATAATATTATAAATTTATAAGTTATGCAGTTTTTTTCTTTTTTCTTTTTTTTTTGTAGTGATTACATTAAAGTAGTTATAATAATATAAAAAAATAGCTTTTATATATATATATATATATATATATATATATATATATATCATGAGAAATGTTGAATATAAAGAAACAATTAATTGGCCATTAAAATAAAAAAAAAAAACTTAGAAAATATAAATATATATTTATATATGCGTACATATAAATATAGAGGATTAACAATTTTAATTTTTTTTTTGTTTACATTATTAATATAGAAAATTAATATAGAAAATTAATAGAGAAAAGATAACAGAGAGCGAATGAAAATTATTATGTAATGCGTATCACAACTTTATTTATTTTCATCGTCTCCTCGGATGCCAGTATAACTTAGGAAAGTGTGAAGAACATTTTACTATCATGGAGATGACCATGCAAACGTTGAATCATATTGATAGGAGAGGATAGGATAGGATATTAATAAAATGAATATAAACATATACATACATATATGTCGGTGAAGGAGAAACGTATCGAAGTTTTCAAGGGCTCATGATAAAAGTCTCTTTTAGATTGCATGTACAACGACCTCGCCACTTGAACTTGCTATCATCCTGCACAACAGTGATGCAACAGTTCATTATACATTTTTTTTTTTTTTTTTTTTGTTTTTTTTTTTAGTTGTGATAAATCGTCTTAACTCTGAAAAGGGTAACGATCTATATGTGCGTTGTCGGTACTCAAAGATGATTATCGATCAATCGATCATTCTCAAGATCCTATCAATTTTCTCGAGATTAAAATCACACGTTATATGAAAATTAATAATTCCATTTCATATATACCCTTTCACGAATTTTCTTCTCTCATTGTTTTATTATTATTATTATTATTATTATTAACATCAATCAATGATAAAAGAAAAAAAAATACCGATAGATCGATCGGGTTTCTGAAGAAGAATTTTATTTAATATCAAACTGTAATAATCGATATTTGTATGTATATTCGAATCAAAAATAAATGTTTGTTAGAAATAAATAATCATCGAATTAAGCCATAAGAATTATTATATTGAAGATAAAAAAAAGAAAAAAGGAAAAAAAATTAATCGCGAATCTTTCAAATTGTCATATTATATATATATATATCGTACGATCATATGATATATGATCGTCAATCGATTTATATATAATAATCCTTTCATCGTTTTCACTTGATTGCAGTTGAAGGCCGCGTACAGAGCACTAGATGAGTTTTCCGAATTGTCAGAAGAAACGAAAAACAAGTACGAACGTGATCCTTCGACCAATCACGGATATGTCAAACCTGGAATGGAGAAGTAAGTAAGAGAATCGAGATATAAATATTTGTACGACGCTTAATGATTTGGTGCGTATGAAACAATAGTGAAAAAGAAAACAAAAACAAAGAACGGCAACGTCTCAAACAACAAAAATAAAACCAAAATTCATTGACCGTAAAAGCTAAGAATATACATATATATATATATATATATATCGTGCAACGTTGTTATTCTCTATTTTTTATCTTGTGTACTACTTTTCTCGTAAATAATGCGAGGAGAAAAATATTAATCGTGAGAACTAATTAGACAAATAAAAAATAAAAATAAAAAAAAGAATAAATAAAGAAAGAAATCTAATTTGTTAACTTCGTGGATATAAGATATATATATATATATATATATATATATATATATATATATATATCTTATATCAATAATCATTATATAATGATTTTTTTAAATGATTTTGAAAAAAGTTGGTGATATAAAAATGTAAGATGCGAGGGATAGAATAGAAATGAAGATATTCGTGATTTTCATTTTCTACCTTTCCCACTCTCTCTCCCTCGATTCGATAAATTAGCATAAGATTTAATTTTAACATATTTTTACTTTTGAATAATAGATTCTCGGACGAAGAAGAGATTCGTCATGCTTACAACATCACCGTTTGCAAGGGAGCGTTACCGCAAGATGAAGTACCCGGATTTAAGCCTGCAGTCGAAGAACTAGCACGAGATTTCAAACAACTCTCAGCCATGCTCTTAACTGTAATTATATCTCAGTTTTAAATTAATTAAAAAAGAAATAGAATATATATATATATAGAGAAGAGAGAGCTTAGAAATAATATTTCGTAACTAATCGTTTAGCTAGACTTCAGTTTTTCCTTTTCTCTCTCTCTCTCTCTCTCTCTCTCTCTCTCTCTCTCTCTCTCTCTCTGTGTGTGTGTGTGTGTGTGTGTGTGTGTGTGTGTGTGTGTGTGTGTGTGTGTGTGTGTGTGTGTGTGTGTGTGTGTAGTGTCGATGCAAGCAAGAGACGCTTAAAGAATGATTTATTTTTTCTTTAATATGACATAACGATGTTTGGTTTTGGCAATGATTAGAGAAACTGTAAGTAACCCTATAAACCAATCAATCAATCGAGGAAAACAAAAAAAAACTGTCTAATACGATTGGTTTCTTCGGTTGCATTACAGCGAAGAGTACAATGAGCTTCTATATAGAAGGACAATGTATATCTGATATGTGCCTTATAGGCTCTGGCCGTGGGCCTAGAGCAATCTCCCGACTTCCTGATCACGAAGCACGCTCACATGCTGGGAACTGGTAACGAAACGACTCTTCGTCTTCTCTACTATCCACCACTTGGTGCACCGGTACCAGGCGTGACGCGTTGCGGAGCTCATTGCGATTACGGCACTTTCACTCTGCTCGCACAGGTATGCGTACTAGCCTCGGTTCTATAAGATAGCAAATTTATTACATAAAGATATGATAAAACGATTCTAGTGATCTTGAACACAATTGTTCTATCTATAAAAATATAACATGTTTATCTTTCTATCTCTATCACCTTTATTATCTTTTTTTATTCCCTTTAGGAAATAGGGTGGATACTCGAATTTATTTTCTTTTTTTTTTTCTTTTTTCTTTCTTTAGGACTGCGAAGGTGGCTTAGAAATACAAACACCGCGCGGAGATCAGTGGAGACGAGTCGGTCATCTTCCTGGAGCTATTTTGGTTAACACAGGGACCATATTGGCCAAATGGACCAACGATCAATTTCCAGCTTTGAGACATCGTGTAGTTGTACCAGAACACTGCGGTCGTGGCCGTCATTCGATCGCATTCTTTGTACATCCAAACAACGATATCCCTATCGAACCGTTGGATATTAAAATCGTTAAGGCTAATCAAGAATCGGCACCATGCCGGCTTCAAAAAAAGAAACGTGGTGTATTAACGGCGTATCATCATCTTCAGCGTCGATTTAGAGAGACTTATGCTTCGTAATATTGTGTCTATCGTTCGTTTCATCATTGAAATGTGTTATATTCATTTTTCAGGGTTTATATTTCGTATTGACCATGCGATTTTTTATCCTCATCTTGTTTTAACATTGAAATACAATTCGCAAGTTAAACTCTTTTCGATCGAATACAAGTTAGATTCTTTTCTATCTACGATTTTATGATTTAATCGAATACATAAAAGAAAAAAGAAGAAAAAGAAATTACTTTACATGTTAGACACAGTATAAGTTTTTGTCATACAAGGAAACATCGACGTCTGATCGTATCAATGGCAATAATAAAGAATTCTGTACTTACATTTAAATCAAATTGCTCATTGAATTTTCCTTACGGGATCGAAAAAAGCGAGGAATTAGGAATCGTAAGTATATCTCTTTATTATTTAATTTATAATATTTAATGATTATTTATTGTTGCCAATTTTTCAATATAATTGAGCGGTCATTAGAATATCCTTAGAATCCAGCATTCCATTCGATTAATTGCCTTTCCTTGTACGGTTTAAAACAGATTAATTTATCCCCTGGTTGAAACAATAGTGAATTGTTGTCCAATCTAAGACCACATTCTACACCATTCTTAATCGAGTCTACTTCATTCTTTAAATGTCGTAGCGATAGTAATTTTCCTGTTACAAAAAATAAATAACCACTGCGATCTTTATTACAATTTTTTTAATAAAAGTCATACATAAATTTTTCCAACTTACCTGTATAAATAACATTTTCATTTCTTATCAAATGATACATTTCATTCTTCTTCAAAGTACCTACAACGCATTGACAACCAGCGATACTGACAGATTTCTTTTCTATTGTTACATCAAACTGTTTTAAAACTATCGCCTCACCTTTAATGTTTATAATATTTCATAATGTAGTCTATAAAAAAAAAAAAAGAAAATAAGAAATGATCATTTTAATAATCTTACCAATTATTTCTTCACAATCTTTGAATGGAAGTTTCATATTAATTTCATTCTTGATATCATCTATTAGTTTGTATATAACATTACAAGATTTTATGACAATATTCTTTATTTTAGCTATCTTTTCTATTTCTTTTGGTATTTTTACATTAAATTGATAAATAACAGCTGAAAAATAATATCATTTTAATACAATTATGATTCATGACATTTTCCCAATGTGATTTGTGATATATATATATACATACATACCACCAAAAGTAGTTGCTAATTCAACATCTGACTCTGTAATAGGACCAACGCCATAATGTACAATATTCAAACGACATATTTCATCTGCAGTATAGGTACCAATAACATCTAAGATAGCTTCTACAGAACCTGCAACATCTGTTTTTATTATGATATTGAGTGCAGGAGTAAGATCTTGTACACTTTCTTTTTTCTTAGGTTCATGAATACGTCTTATTCCCAGCTTTCTTCTTTTTGCTAATTTTTCTTTATATTCCTATTAATTAATATACGATAATTCAAAAATGCAAAACGCATATAAGAAAATATTATTTCCAATATAATATTATTATATAAGCAATCTTACAAGTAGATGTTCCTCCAATCTTTTATCTGCAGCATCTTTATGTTCTTTAGCTTTAATACTATTTATCTGTTTCTCTCTATACCTAATAACATTATGAGCTTCTTGTTCGCTGTTTACCTCTAGTATCTCATCGCCTACATTAGGCAATTCTCTCCATCCCATAATTTGTACTGCATCTGATAAACTAGCTTGTATAACAGGCTTTCCTGCATGATCGAACATAGATCTTACTTTTGCCCATGATGTACCACTAACTGAAATGTAAATTTAATATATTGTTCATCTTTTTCCCCTAATAATTATACATATATAACGTGATATATTATCTTACCGAGTATAGCACTCCTTTTCAAGGTTCCACGTTGAATAAGAGCCGTTGACAATATTCCACGAGTTTTATCAGTTTTACATTCGATAACTACACCCTCTATTAATCCTGTGGGATCACCTTTCAATCCTATTATTTCAGCCTGTAGCGTTATTGCTTCTATCAATTCATTCAAATTGGTTCCTTTTAAAGCGGATATATTTACACATTGAACCTCGCCACCAACTTGTTCAACATCTATACCTTGTTGTTGTAACATCTCTTGTGTCCTTTTCTAAAAGGATTATACTTTATTTAATCATAATTAAATTTTGCTTAATAAGATTATAATTTACTTACAATGTCAGCATTACGTTTGTCAATTTTATTAATAGCTACAATAATCGGTACATTTGCTGATTTTGCCATATTTATACTCTGTATAGTTTGTTCCATTACTCCATCATCGGCTGCTACTACCAATACTACAATATCAGTTATTTGTGCTCCTCTTTCTCTCATAGAAGTAAAAGCAGCATGACCAGGAGTATCCAAAAATGTTATTTTTTCACCAGTACTTAATTCCACTAAAAAATTATTTTAACTTCAGTTCAAGATAAAGGACATTTTTATTACATACCATTAAAAGCACCGATGTGTTGAGTAATTCCACCAAATTCTGTATCTACAACTGACGTGTTCCGTAATGCATCTAATAAAGTTGTTTTTCCATGATCTATATGTCCCATGATAGTTACAACTGGACGTCGTTTTATTAATACAGATTCATCCGGTGGTGGTCTAACAGATATATACAACATAAATAATGTGTGTATATGTTTAGATTAATTCTTTTTTTTTTTTACCGTTTAATTACGTCATGATTTTCCTGGACCTTTTCTACCTTGTTTGGTATTGAGATAATATCATAACGAAAGCCTAACTTCTGTACTATATTACATAATATTTTTACATTGTCAAATTTTGTTTTTGCAGAATATGTCTTATTATTATCTACAATGGATGCAGCCGTTAAAACATCTTTTATATCTCTTTGTACAATATTTGCCAGTTCATCAACTTGCATATAATTCCACAATTTGATTATTGGCGGTTTCTTTTTAGTTTGTTTTACAATTTTTTCTTCTATCTAAATAAAAATATATTCATAATACCTTATTATTACTTAACAATAAAAGGAAAAAAAATCAATGAAATTTTACCTTAGATTTCCTTTTGTTTAAATGTATAGAATTTGTATGTAAACAATCATATTGAATATATATGACAGCTAAATTTCTTATATTATGTTTTAGAAATTGTTTTTGTCTTACAATATTATTACAAAGTTTCAATGCACTGAAAATGAATATACGGTTATAAAAATAATTGAAATAAATATTTTATCAAAAATTAATTTTTATTAAATAAATAAGCACCTGTATTTTGAACACGTTTTAATTAAAGTAGTGAACATTTTTGTGGTGTTCATCTTCGATTAAAACAGCTGCATTTATATACAAACATTATTTGTACTTCATTGAAATGATTTCGTCGTTGAAATTAGAAAAAATAAAAAAGAATGAAAATCATGAAATATTCGTAAAAAAATTAAGTTGCTGATTAATGTTATGAAATTGTAAAAAAAAATTAATATTAATATAGCAAAAAAAAAAATTGATAGAGGTTATATAAAGATTTACTATCAGAAATCACAAACGACATACATTATCGCAATTAGCGACATTTACACAGTGACAGATCTATAATATTGATATATGATTGGTTACATACAAGCCAATAAAAAACGGGCAAGTAGCCAATCAAATAGTTTCATTGTGTACGATATTCACATAAGTACAGTCCTAGATTCTGTTAAACGTATTTGTTAGATTTGTGAAATTGTATGTGTAGCTATATAACAGATTACTTTGTTTTTCACAAATGCACTTTTAAGTTTTCCTGTTTCTTAATAATTTATGTACATTTTTTCCTCTATTCGATTTATTATAATCAAAGTCTTGATTAAATCATTTGATATATTTAAAATATGAAATGAGATTTGCAATAATTCGGCAATAAAGAAAAAAAAAAGAAGAACTTTGTTTACGAATGAATGTTTGCTTTAGATACGATAAGTTTTAAAAAAAAATGTCAAGTAATATAGAAAATTTGACTGCGTCGGAGAAAGAAGAAAGTGAAAAGATGAAGAAAGAACTTGAAAGTAATATTTGGCATAACTTTAACAAATTATTATATTTAATGTGACATTTATCAACAATGCAAAATAAACATGCATCCATACATTATTATTTACATATTAATAAGATTTTCATATGTTTTAATATGAGTATTTATTTTTTTTTTTTATATCCAGAAATGGGAATAGACAGGCCAAACTATAATTTAATATACATGAAGCAAATTATCAATGTAATACGTGAATCTAAAGAAATGGCCAACAGACCAGAAAATAATGCAAGAAATCAAAAGGTAAGTTAATAGAAAAATTCAATAGTAATCTATTAACTAACGTAATACGATTTATTAATAACTTTTTAGGATTTGCCATATTCTACTAATAATTCTGTACCAGATGTAGCGACTAAAGCAAAGTCAATACTAGAAACAGATAATGACCGACCAAAACCAAGTTGCTCGTACAGCACTTATCATAATAGTAGCTCAGAATCACCTAATGTTCGTGATAAGAAAAACATTATGTCTAGAAGAAAGAGTTCGGATGATGATGTCACTGATGATGGTTCAGATAAATATCTATCTCATCAAAAATCTAAAAATTCTATGCAGGGATGTTCTAATTCACGTATAGAAAATAAATTAGGTGCTCTATTAGAACATAAAAAAAAATTGATCAGATGGCGTATTAATCCATTAGATTCTCGCTCTGATCAGAACGATGTGCCTTTACAACAGCCAAGGCGACCTCCAGCTCAAGAGCGCATACCTTTCAGATTTTGTAAAGATGCGAATACAACTGAAAAGGGCAATAAAATAATGAATGAATTGAGTATTCATTTGAAAGAAATGGCAGATCTATGGTTCAGTTGCCATGGTTCAACCCAATTGAAGTTTCGATGGGGGACACCCATTCAGGTGTGTACCTCCATGTCTCGTTCATATCGTTGACTCACAGAAGTAATAACAATTTTTTATTGTGAGTCTTTTTTCTATAAAATACAATATAACTCTTGTATAGTTTCATATATCTACTGAGTATTATTACAAAAAAAAAAATTTATATATTATGTAAATGAAACTGCAAATTTATGATAAAAATATCTTCTGTTTGTTTTTGATTTTTTACTTTAAAAAAGTAATTTGTTTTGTTAATTTGTTTCTTAAGAGAAAATAAAAATTATTTATTGGGTACTATTACTTTAAAAAAAAAAATTATTTTTGTCGAATTACAATAAATAATAACTTTTTATTTAACTGTTTTATTATGATTTGCATTATTAAAATATATAGATATATATAAAAGAAAAACAATTCTGATGAAGAAATTCATCCAATGGCTAATCATAACTTACACAATGTCTTTGTGAAAAAAAAAAAAAAATAAATAAATAAATAACAAAAAAATATATAAATTTCTTCAATAAATTAAAATATTCATAAAAGTGTACATTTTTGATAATGTACTAAAAAATATTCAAATAATGAATATTTGTTTTGATATTAAACTTTTTATATATATATTGATTAAATGATTGTGTAAGTAATTACTATAAGTTTTTATAAAAGTAAATTTGAATAATTAATAATATTTCTGCAAATAATTGTTAACCTGTATTACCATAGGATATATGTACCCATAAACATTTACAGGTGACAGTCATTAAAAGTGTAAACTATAATGAAATTTTTCAATAAATTATATTTCTATACAAAAATAATAGACTACTCTCTTTTTCACTTTACTTATTTCAGTTCTAATCCTTCTTTTTCAACATTTATATAGGTGGATACTGATAACAACAGTTTGGACAGAAAACCTCTCATGGTTGCTACTAATTTCAATGAATTAGAAAATATAAGCAGTAATTACGACAGAGCTAACAAAAGGAAAGCTGCTTGGTTTATTAATACAGCAGTATCAAGTTCTAGCAGTGATGATAATGATGAAATGAGTCTTAGCCTTCTTAAAAAAACAAAAATTGAAGATACAAATAAAGTACGCAAAATATTGTATAACAAGGAACCAATAACTCAAGAAACAGATTGTTTAAAGCAACAATCTGATAAAGAAGATTTATTATCAAATAATAATTTTAATGTTATTAATGACAACGATACTGCTAGAAAAAGTATAAATATAAAATCTTTGCAAGGGCCTAAAGAAAGATCTTCTGAAATGTTATCCAATACAAAAATAGAGACACTTTTAAAGTCAAATGTGTTTGATAAAAATAAGACACTAAGTACTTATTCATCTTTAAAAAATCATAAAGATACAAATAAAAATGATGTAGAAAGAAGTCCTAATACATCAAATAAAGAAAGTCTAGATTACAAACTGACAACTAAAGAAGCAGTTGTAGAATTGGAAAGAATTATTGACAAAGATAATGAAATGCTATTAAATGAAGACGTTGTTATTAAACCATTATCTTTGAAGAGTTTTTCAGCACGACTAGCAAAACAATGTGTGCATTTAAAACAAGTTGATGCTGAAAGAAAAAGAAAAATACTTTCAGATCAAAAGGAAGCTCAAAAAAAAGAGGATGAAGAAAAAGAGAAAAGAAAGCAAGATTTTATGAAAAGAAGAATGCAGGAGATAGAGGAAACATTTATAAATAAAGAAAAAGCTCAAAGTAAAGATAAGAGAAAGGATAGGCTGGTAGAAGTATTACAATCTAGAAACACAAGTCGAACGCAAAAGTGGAAGGATCAAGAAAGAAAACAAATAGAAAAGCAAAATAAAGAAGCTGTACTTCAGGTCAATTGTTGTTGTAATTATATAATAAGTATGTATGTACTGGATATTTATTCATTTTATATTTTAATCTTTCTTATTTTATATTTTATAGGACAATGGCAATGAGGATATAATTAAAGAAATGGCAAAGGATGTTTATTATTTAGAAAAAAAAGTAACTTGTCCTATCTGTAATAAATCTTTCCCAAGCGATAAGATAGAAAATCATGCAGCTACGTGTGATCAATTTGAAGAGGATAATGAACCTGAACAAGACATTACTTATTCTCCTCAAAACAGTAGATATGTAGTCAAAGAAAAAACTAAGAATTCAAAAACGACATTTGAATGTAATATTTGTTCTACATTTAAAACAGAAAATGGCATAGATTATGAAGATCACGTTAATAAATGTTTACAAGATAAACAAAATTCTCCATCTCGAGGTATATTGTTTAGTTTATTTATTATTATAGATAATTATTATATAAATTAATATGATGATAATATATTTTATGTACATATTTAGGTACTTCTATGATGATCAATGTACCTGATTCTCCTGTACGTTCTTATCAATCCATTAGTGAACAAAGAACTTCTAACATAGATTACAATGGACAATTAATTTCAGTAAGGAAAGCACAAGTAGGTAGGAAGAGAAAACGTTGATAAAGTTTGTCTTATTAAAAATTTTATATTTTTTGTTTGATATTCTAATATTAATTAAACAAGTACTTGTTTAATATTTATCGGTATTTTTGGAAATGTTAACATGTATAGTATATTTGTATTTAACTAAAAAAAAAAAAAAAAAAAAAATGATTTATGTTACCTCCTATTTTTATCACAGTTCACTTAACAATATAATGCTGGAGAAGCTATTCCTCTTCTGCATTTAATATAAACATTCCATTTGTAATAAATTAAACGTTAAGTTTATATTTTCAGAAGTATATTTATCTTTTCATTTTTTTTTTTTTTATATTGTAATTTAATGATAAAAAATTTCCGATATTTTTCTTGAAAAACATTTATAAATTTGGAAAATTATATGAAAGTCAAATTTTAACATTTAATTTAATGTATTGTAAAATGAGTGAAAAATACGTAGATTATTAAGTATATATACAATAAATTAGAATAATCAGCAAACTAAAATATGAGTAGTCTTCGCACCAAAGTTTTTTTATAGAATGTTAAATATATAATATACATATATATGTACAGTACAGATATATACACGCGCGCGCGCGCATGTGTGTGTATATATATACATCTGTACTAAAATTATTAAAAAATAATACATTAAAATAGTAATAGATATCACACAAAAGTATCTAGTTTTATCAATGCTAATTAGTTAAAAAATAATATAATAAATAATTCAATTTATGGATATATTTCTTTTTATTATTAATATAGTTAGCATTGATATTATTAGACTATTAAGTATATATAAATATTTTTATACTAATAAAAATTTTGTAAAACTTAAGTATATGATCAAAGATAATTCTAAAATTATCATCTATACCTTATCTTTTTATAGATTAAACGTAATACTTTGTATTGTATAATACTCCCATGTTTATCTTTCATTTAATAAATAATCGCTTGCTAATCAATTTAGATAAAAATATCATTTTGCATTGAGATAAATCATTATTTATCATAGCTATTATTTAAATATCAAAGGTTGATTATGCTTGATAAGGTTGATATACTTTGATAAAATTAAATCAGCTGGTGTAATATGTATCAAATATGCAATATAAAGTCTATATGAAATTATTTATTGTTTCTTTTTTTTCTGTAACAATGTTAAAGAAATAAAAAAGTAATATTCTAGAATGAAAATGTTCATACTATATATTTTATAATAGTATTACTTAATTTCTATAATTTTATAAATATTTTCAATTAAATATACATACGATATTAATTTTATATTTCATGGTTATTAAAGTTTACATAAAGTATGAAGGAATTGACAATATTTATATTAATTATATGTGTAAATAATGTGGCTGTGGAATTCATAACCTTAAATGGTGCATGGAAAGGAACTATTTTATGCGGTAAGATCTAACAATTTATTTATATGCATGATATTGTTTATACTTATCTTAATTTCTTTCTTTTAGATAAATCTTCTAACGAAAAATGTCAAGGTAATATATTATTTCTTTTTAATATCTCTTTTCTTTACACATTTATTTATTCATTATTTATTAATGATACATTGTCTATATAGAGCTAGATTTTCCTGCAATTGTGCCAGGCGGTATCTATACAGATTTAACTACTGCACGTTTGATACCTAATAACTTGCTAGCAATGAACGATATAAAAAATCGATGGGTTGGTAACCAAACGGTTGTATACAGCAAAAATTTTACTGGTAATTAAAGATATTCTAAAAAATATAAACATGTAACTCCTAAGTTAATTAACTCATTTTTAGGGACAAATACTTTTGTAAATGGTTCAACAATAGCCTTGATATTTCATGGACTCGATACTTTTGCTACTATTTTTTTGAATGATCATAAAGTAGGAGAAACTTCTAATATGTTTTTAAAGTATATATTTTATATAGAACAATATATGAAGGTATATCACAATTTTCTCATTATGTTTTTATAAAGCAACATACATTTAAAAAAAAGGAACAAAAAACTTACAGATAGGGGAGAATACTTTAAAAATTGTATTTCATTCACCTATAAAAATGGCAAATGATTTATATAAAAATCAAAGTCTACAATATATTGTTCCCCCAAAATGTGTTCCCAAAGAATATAATGGGGAGTGTCATGTTAATCACATTCGAAAAATGCAAGCTAGTTTCTCATGGGATTGGGGTCCAGCCATTCCTTCTATGGGAATTTGGTATGAAATAATATTTTTTTTTTTTTACATATAATAATATTTGATCAAGGAAAAACCATAATTAATGTTATAGGAAAAGTGTTGAATTAATTTCTACAACTGAAATTCTAGTTATAGACATTACAACAGACATATACGAAAAAGATAATCTTTGGGAAATTTTTATAACAATATTCTTTGAAATTTCTCCTCATAAAGAAAGTGACACTATTATGTGTAATATAGCTTCAAAATTATATACTATAAATTCTATATATGCTCAAAATTCATCTGATATAATATTACAAGTAAAGAATAGATATGCTACCGTATCAACTATATTAAATGTGCATTCGGTAAGTGACTATCCTCATGGCAATTAAAATTATTTTATTATAATTATTTATTATTTTTTAATTATATTGAATTATTTAATAGAAATTGATTGATAGATGGTGGCCAAATGGTTTTGGTAAACAAAATTTGTACACATTAAAAGTTGCTATTACAACAGGAACTAAAACAGTAAATAAATATATGCGCATAGGTTTCAGAACTATAGAATTAGTAGAAGAACCATTAGAGAAAGGATTGAGTTTTTATTTTCGTGTAAATGGTATACCAATATTTGCAAAGGGAAGTAATTTTATTCCTGCAAGTATATTTCCTGAATTAACAGCTAAAGAAGATGTTATTAGAAACCTATTGCAATCGGCTAAGGAAGCACACATGAATATGCTTAGAGTTTGGGGTGGTGGAATGTATGAATCCGATTTATTTTATAATTTAGCCGATGAATTCGGAATTATGATTTGGCAAGATTTTATGTTTGCTTGCTCAATGTACCCTACAAGTGAAGAATTTTTGAGCTCCGTTAAAGAGGAAGTTATACAAAATGTACGACGATTAAAAAATCATGCAAGTATAGTTTTATGGGCAGGCAATAATGAAAATGAAGCAGCTTTATATAGTAATTGGTATGGAACTGGTAAAGAGGATATATATAAAAATGATTACATTAAACTTTATGTGAATTTAATTAAAAAAGAGGTGGAAAAATTAGATCCTACTAGACCTTTTGTTGTATCCAGTCCTAGTAATGGTTTATATACAAAAGAATACAATTATGTTGGACAAAATCCTTATTCAAATTTATATGGAGATGGTAAGAGACATTATATATTCTATACTATAAAATATATTATAATAATTATATACAAATAGGGATAACATCTTTAATTACAGTTCATTATTATAATTATATGAGAAATGGATGGGATATAAATCAATATCCACGTTCAAGATTTGTCTCAGAATATGGATTTCAGTCGATGCCATCAATCTATACAATGTTAACAGCTATAGAAAATTTTGATGATTTACGGACAGGCAGTAACTTTTTGAAACACCGTCAACATTTATTTTTTGGTACTGAATTCATGAAATTTCTTATTTCTACAAATTTTATAATACCAAAATCAAATAATACAATTCGAGACTTTATGGATTTTATATATTTAAGTCAAATAAATCAAGCTGTCTCAGTGAAAATACAAACAGAATCATATCGCCAAGCAAGATCAGAGTTGAATGCATTAGGAGAAGGATTTACAATGGGAGCTCTTTATTGGCAATTAAATGATGTTTGGCAAGCTCCATCGTGGTCCTCTATTGGTAATGAATAATTTCCAATTAATTTTTATCTTCTCTTTTAGAGTTTCTCTTTATTTTATTTCCTTTCTGTATCTAACATTCGTTTATATTTTAATAATTATTTATAAACTAAATATTTTTTTTTTTTTTTTTTTTTTTTTTTTTTTTTTTAGAATATGGAGGAAGATGGAAAATACTTCATTATTATGCAATAGAATTTTTCTCACCTATTATTGTAACTTCTCATTTATCTCAAGCAAAGGAGCTATCAATATATATTGTTTCTGATAAATTATATCCAATAAATAATTGTACTTTAAAATTGAATATCTATAATTGGAATTCGATGGTACCTCTACATGTACATTCTATAGATAATATTAAAGTTGTAAGTATTAATCATTCTTCTATATAATGCACAGAGAATCTTTATAGATGTGTTAACAGGAGCCAAATAAAGCAATGCGAATTACATCGATATGGCTTGATAAATTCCTTGAAAAAATTAAATGTGGAACATTGGTAGAAGCAAAGAAATTCTGTATTATACGTCTTACGCTTGAAGATTATAATGGATTACAAATTGCTCCCGTTAATTATGTATATCCAACTGTATTAAAAGATGTAAATATCCCATTAGCAAATGTCAAAGTAAGTAAATTCATCAAAATAATGGATAAATATAAATAGTAATGTTAATAATAATGGTAATAAAAGATCAATAATATAATAAGTATAATATATGAAATGTTATATTTTAGATAAAAATTAATACAAATTATCTACCAGGAAAATTGTCAAATTATCCAGATTATGAAATTGAATTAACCACTAATAATATAGCACTTTTTGTTTGGTTAGAAGTAAAATCCATAAGTGGACGTTTTTCAGAAAATGGGTTTCACATGTTCGAGCAAACAAAATATATAAAGTTTCATGCATACGAAGCAACTACGCCAAATATATTACGAAAAAATATACAAGTTACAACTCTTTCTGACATTTACAATTCAAACAGAACTGTAAATATGTATGAATATTTTTATGAAGGAAAATAAGTATCATAATGCAAGTATATTTCATATATAATTAGAAATATAAATATTATTAAAATGATGAAAAATATAATGATTATCCCATTAGACATATCAAATAATTATTAAATTTTCTATATAAAATAATGATTGATAAATTGAATTATATTACATGTATATATATATATTTTTTTTTATATATATATATAAAACTATAATTTAAATATTGTACTATATTACTTGAAGTTGATAAATAAGACAAATTATGTATAAGAAAACATATGAATATTTACTATACTTCAATTATATAATGCATTTTTTGCTTGTATATCTTTCTCAAGATATATACACTAGGATTAAAAAAAATTTTTAATATTTAAAGAATAAAAATTGTAATAAAATTAATTATAAACACGACTATTTTTATACGAGTTTTAATATTTTTAAATCTTAAATTTTAATTACGATTTAATATATTATAATATTATTTTATCAGATCTTAAAGATAATTGTCACAGTTTTGTTATTATGTATTAGTATAGGAACGTTAATAAATGTATAATCTCTTTTAGTATCAACTTATAACAATACAATCTTCCTAATTCTAATAAGCGTAAGCTTTACAGAGATATTTTATAGACATAAGTAAATATCAAATTGCTTATAAGATATTATACAATATTTTATATGCAGTGTAGTTAGTAGCAATGTTTAAAACATTTATTCTGAAATGACTTCTTCGTTGTATAATGAAATCATTTTCTTAGCAATTAAACTTTCTATTTTCTTATTTATTAAATATTTTTAAATATATTTCAATAGAGTCGAAAATGCATATATTTTATATCAAATACATACTGCATAATTTCGAAAAGGCTGAATTCTTTAAATTCCTTGCATAATTTTTTTGATAAAAATATTGCATTTATAACAATTTTAAGTTATCAAGTTCTAATGGAAGCGATATTTTAATTCAATTAATAATTAATTTGACATTTGGGAAGTTTTTATCATTTCCACAGATGGCGAATTAAGATAACGACGGCTCAAATTAATTACCACCATAATACAGCAAAGAAGTAAGGGTCCAAAAATAGCACCTTCAACACCCAGACAAAATATTCCACCGGCTATAGATAAGCCAGTGAGATATGGATGACCCCCACTGAAATAAAGTAAATAAAAATTAAAGATCTTTAAATCACTTAATTTATAAAGATTATATTGATGAATATATAAAAGTGTCATACCCTTTTATTTCTTTATAAAACTCTGTTACAACGATATTACATGGTAAAAAATGGAAGATAAAAAAAGGGATAGCTATCATAGGTCCTCGTGTAAACCAAAGTTCTAAAGTTGCAGGAACACAAGCAATATATGCATCCAAGAAGGGGACAGCACCTAATACTGTAGCTAAAGCTGATGGTAAATATACAATTTTAACTTGAAATAAATTATGTACAAACCACGTCCACATGCCAAAAAATGTAGCAAGTTTGAACGTGGCTGCAAATACTCCAATCACAGCTTCTTGCAGAGCAACAGCAAATCTGTGAAAAAATGGAACACGGTATAAATAAATCTACAATTTTCAAAGTATATTTATTAATAAAAGAAAGTATTATATATATCTTTATAAAAAATATTTACCTGTCACAATTAATAGGACTAAATAATGTAGTTAATTCAATGGGTTTATATGTCTTACCACTAGAGTTTAAAAGATAAAACAATGTGGTAAAAAAAACAATCTGAAACAATATATAATAATACACGTACACACATAATATAGAGTATAATTTTTTTATATAAAGAATTTCTTTAAAAAAGATTATACATACCATACTAAGTATAAAATTTAATACCGCTGTTCCACTCATAAGAATAATATAGAATAATTCTGTAAAAACAGTAAGTATCACAGACATATTACCCTTGACTATATTCCAAACAGAATCTAATAAAGACATAAGAATTCCAACATTTTCCTTTGCAAAGTTTTGTATACCAGTCATATCAAACATATCTAAGAACAAATTAGAGAAATTAAAAATTACATATATATATTTTTAAGCAAATTATAGCATTTTAAGTATAATGAACATACGTAAAGGAATTGATCCATAATTTTCTTTAAAACTTTCCCATACGGAATAAGCTGCTGCTGCATCTACAGTTGGTCCAATTAAATCTGGATTTTCATTAGACATCATCCATGCCTGGTACAATCTATCCCATAATTCTAAAACTTTTGTCTCCATTTGTTCTGATTTAGCAGAATCTACATCTTTAACAAGTTTCTTTATCTGATGCATAAATTAAACATTATAAATAAAAATATTTTCTAACTAATAGATATACATATAAATATTTTACCCCATCAGAAATAGCACCTCTTCCATATGTATATGCATTATCTAATACACTATTTACAGATTCTTCCCATTCTTGAGGTACCCAATCTATATCTGGATTATTTATTAAAGAAGAATTTACAATTTCAGCTGTAACTTGAATGAGATGCATACCTTCCGCATAGACCTATTATGATAATATAAAGTATGTTAATGTATTTTCAGGAACGAGTTATATTAATCACATAATGAATTAATAGTCTAATTATACCTGTATTGTTATAAATATTGATGTACAAATGGTGAACACTATTAATCCTACAATCACGGCAGTAGTTGCTACTGCATCGATCGAACCTTTCAGAGCTTTTTGTAATTTTTCATCTACTATTATTGCTACTTTATACAATCCTCTAACATTAGCAGGTAAAAGCGATTGATTTCTTTCTTTACACCAAGCATTAACAATTCCAATAATATAGCTATATTGTTTGCATATTAATTTCCATAAGCCAAAATAACTTCCAAGTTGTTTAGCAAAATAATAAGCTATAGGAATAATTAGTATTTGTATTATCCATTTGTGTTTCCATAAAATCATACCAATGCAAGCGTAAAGTGCTCCATACATATATTTATCGGTGTCAACTTTGTCATCTTCGATATCTAAAGACATTCGTAACTCTGTTTTTAATTTTTTTAAAAAATTACGATCTTGTGCAGAATGACTAATAGAAGATATACTAGATGTAGATTTTGTTTTCTCTTGTACGAAATTTGGATGAGGCACACCTGCATCGGAATCCATCGAAATTGATTTTATAGGTATTTTTCCAGACGTAGGTATACTTTCAATAGTTGTTTTATTTTCGACTTGTTCTATATTTTCAATCTTTTTCTTTTCAATTGTTTTACCATCTTGCAATTTTGAAAATGTACTATTTGTCATTACAAGACAAATGGCTTCAACAAGTTTCATTTGATGACCCTTCATTTCTTGTGCTTCCATAATTAATAATACTTCATATATAAATCCTATGAAGTACAAAACTTGCAAAGTGATAAATATTACTATTTGGTAAGCACCCAATATATTGGAAAAATATAAACTGATCATGAACCATAATACAAATGATGTATAACAGAAATGTTTAGAATTTTCAGGTGACCAATAAATATATAATGTAGATAGGTAACCGATTAATAGAATAGCTATCTGTAACAAGTTATTACATATTTAGAAAGATTCTTATAAACAATTAAATCTTAAAGAATAATATTGTTACCATATAAATACTGCAAGTTGATATGAAAAAACCAAAAATGATACTAAACATATTAAATATCTTCCATGTCAGGCACGACAATATATTTGGAGTATAACTATAAGCTGCCATAATTATACATCCCGTTGAAATGGTAGCTACTATATATTTTATGTATTTCCATAATCCTGTACCTAATGTTTCTGCAATATTATCTATTATGTGAAGAGGCAGAATTATAAGGTTTAAAAACAAAGGTTTATTTGTTGATTCGATCTTATCAAACCATGATTGCCATCTTGTTGTTAAAGAATACTTAAATGGAAAAAGTACAGCACCGCATAATAAGGCCCAAATAAGTGGTTTTAAAAATGGACTTAATACTATGTATAATCCATATCCAGCAGCAAGCACCAAACACAATAAAAAAAGTGCCACTGCATTATAGATACCCTGTTTTAAAGCTTTTTCATGACTTGCATTAAATCCAGATAGCATATTAAAAAGATTATCCATTGGTGATTTAATAACGTCCATAATTTTCTAAAATTTATACTATTATTATTATGTTTGATTTTTATTTAAAGGTTAGAACGATAGTCCACCATGTTGCATACTATATAACACATTCAATGCAGCGCATAACGTCTTTGAGTTAACCCTTATATGTAATCATAGCTATATAAGAATTCGATAAGAAACATATATTGGTTTATGTATTTATTATATATAAGTTTCTTACATGTATATAAAGGAACTTAGTATGAAGCAACTAGATTCATTCTGGATTTCAGAATGATTGCGAAACTGCATTTCGTCGTCTCTTAAGAGAACAAATAATGATAATAATAATATTAATTTGATCGTGATTAAGATATCACACAAGAAAATATATATAAAAAATGATAACAAATTATTCCATGTTCAATAAAATAAACAAACTTAATTGACGTTGTAAATACATAAATAACCCATGTATTTTCAATTGAATCCAAAAATACTTTTTATCTATAATTGTAAATTGTATATAATGTTTCTAATTTAGTTTCTATGGAGACAGGGTAATTGTTTAGCATATTTAAAAAAAGATCTGTTAAAGACTTTTGCGTTTCTTTTTTCTATTATGCAATTTGTATTTTATTACTTGTACTTAATTTCTTTTTAACATTTTAAATGTTTGAATGAATTAATTATGACAATGTCTAATTTACAAGACGTAAAAACAAATTATATGTGTCAATGTACTCTTTCTATCACCGATGAAATTGTATCAAAGCAAATTTCTGAAACCAAAGACAATTTTAATAATGTACCAAGTATACATGAAGTTGATGAAAATGATGATGATGATAACGACGATAATAACTGTGAAACTAATATTATTAATTCAACAAATTTACAAGATATTGAAGATCATGAAACTGAAAAGGATAAAGAAAAAAGTACCCTCGAGGATGAATTTGCATATACAAATGAATCTTTTTGTTCTGATGATTCTTGTGATGAATCAGAGGAAACTACATCACAATATTTAATTAGTGGTTCTTGCTCACTTTTTGTCAATGATGATAAATATAAAGAAAATGAAAAATTAGAAAATGTGAACGACAAAGAAAAGGAAATATTTTACAATAGAGAAAGCAAAGAGAGTATAAACGTAGAAAAAAATGGAAGGATTTGGCACAATAATGAAAAAAATATAGAATTTGGAAAAACAAAAATAAGAAGGAAAAACATGAGCTTTACAGATGAGGAAGTACGGAAAATTGAACATGAAAATGAACTTTTATTAAGAAAAATAATGGCACAACACCAGCCTCGTGATAAAGTTTTTAGAGGAAATATTCTACCCAAAATGAGTAGTTCAGCTATAAATAGGAAAAGATTACAAAAGAAAATAGAGGGAGATAATATGGTATATATTATAACAGAGTATCAGGATATATTACCTAAATTATTATGAAGTATATTTGTTTTATATGTATTTTATTAACAATATTTGTAGATACTTCTTCGTAGAATACAACAAGCAAAACCATGTGTGATACCAAAGTCAACTACGCCAGGCTATAGAATGACTTTTATATGACTATCAAATTAATTAGAATCTAAGATTGCTATATTTATATCAAGATTTTATTTACTAAATCTATAATTATATGTCTCTAAAAATGTATAAAATGTATTACATTTTATGGCACTATTTTTATTTAATATGTCCAAATGTAAAATACTACTTCTTCATATCGTAATATGTTTAAAAAGATTCGATAATTGTGCAATCATTAAGAGATTTTTATTGAAACAGTAATTACCAGTCTTGAAGAGTAGGTACATATTTTTATTTTGCTTTGTATACATCACAACTTTGTAAAATGTCTTGAAAACTTACTACAGAAATTTCTACAAGTCAAGACTATAAAAATCACAGTTCTCACTCGTTTTTTAATAACTTAATTATCATTTGTGTATTACCAGAATTACAATATTCTCAGATATTATTGAGTACCGTGAATATTTTTACAATAAAAATATGAGCAATGGAAAAAGAAAAACAAAAAACAATGCAATTGAGAATCAAATTCATTGAAATTTGAATGATTATATAATTATGTTTGCTGCTGTAATTTATAATTTATATGTATGTGTGTGTTTGTATGCGTATACTATTTTTTTTTTTAATTAAAGTATATTAATTTTATGACAGTATTTACGAAGAGCAAATACAAATACATTTGATATATGAAATCAAAGTATTGATGTATATTTTCAATACAATGTAATTGTACAAGCTTATCAAAATTCGATAACATGCATTTTAAAAACTGACAAATTTAATGATATTGTAAGAACAATAATTTTGTCTACAAAATTTCTGAAATTTAAATATAACATAATTGAATATCATTGTAAACTTGAATAGTATTGAATCTCAATTGCAAATACTTTTTTTTTGTTTTTTTGTTTTTTTGTTTTTTTTTGTTTTTTTTTAATATAGTATTACTTTCACTTTTCCACAAAAATTTTTAAACAAGCCAACAGTATCACAAGATAAATTAGTAACATTAAAATTATTAATCTTCATGCTTTTTTTTCCAAGACTCTGTTGATGATGGTGTCCAAATTGTATTGAGAGAACGAAATGGATCAAATCCTGTTCTGTCCTAAAATAACAACTTTGCTATACTATGTATATCCTGTTATACATCTAATGTTGTTGTGTACACATATTAACAAAATTAATTATTTTCTTTTTATATATCTTTTAATTTATTTTATAAGTATTGCTCTTATTATCTACCTGCATGTCTGATTCTGATAATTGTAGTGGCACAGATAATGTGGCATGTGGTTGTGCTGTTGCGCCCCAAGGTGCAGCTGCCCATACACCACCAGTATTAACTCCCCATACGCCACTTCGTTCTTCTCCTACTGCTGCTCTAGTGTATAATGGTTCCCAATTAGTTTCTACATTCGCCCAATTATCTGTAGTAAAGTAATAACAACATATTATTTAAAAATACATTTTTAACAAGATACAAAATTATTAAGATACTACAATAAATACATACCTCTTAATGAATCTGTTAAATTTGTGCCATTTTCTGTAGAATTTGATGTGTCAAATTGAAAAGCACTTGTATTATCTGATAATAAATCTATCATAGTTCTATTATCATTCCATAACTGACAACGTGTATCTTCCTCTGGACTTTCTAATTCAACCAAAAGTTCATCTGTTTCTGGAAGATCGTCATATGGTACCAATTCTCTTTCAAACTGCAATAAGACAATACAAAGATTGTTACATTTTTGTGAATGAGAGAAAAAAGTATATTTAGAGAGAAAACTTTAATAAAAGTTTTTATTATTATTATAAGTCATTAAATAAGATATTTCGAATATATGACGTACTGAAGAATCAATAAAGTTATTGATAAAATAACTATTTGCGTGTGGAACATTAGTTTGTGCCGTAATATGATCCTGACAAACCAATTTTGTCCTTCCAGTCGATGGCATACAAGGGGTCAAAACTTCTGGTATTACTTCATATTCTTTGGTAGATTCAATTGATTCTTGATTTGGCTGTTGTTTTATATATTCTGTATCTTTACTGTCATTAGTAAACACCAATGATAAATTATGTGTAACTGGTTGATTCTTATGCAAATTTGATAAGTTAGAAAATGCAGGGATGCTTTCTTGATTACGAGCTACTACATCACTAAATTTAGCTCTATGTTCACCCCATCCTGATGGTGGCGGTGGTGGTGATATTGTAGATACTGTTCCTAAATTACGTGTTCCATCTTCCTTTGAATTTATATTTCCATTTAGAGAAGAAGCTGTAAATATATATATATATATATGTATATATATATATAATATAACATATGATATGTGTGTGTGTATTGTAAGTTCACTAGCTATATATTAATATACTTTTTGTGTGAATTTTATCCGTTGCACGGCGTTTTTGTGATACTTTTTCTTTTCGCGGAAGATTTTTACTTTGGCGCGGTAATTTATAAGATGATTCTACTGTACGTGATCCATGAATGTGATACTTTGTATTAGATCTAGTTGTATTTGTTTTCCATCTATTTGGATTATTATTCCTTTCTTTATCATATTCGTCATCGTCACAATCACCTTCATAATTATCTTTATAATCAACACAAGGTACAGAAGGTATTGTTTGCGATTTGTTTTTTTTATTTACTGGCTTCCTTTGTAATTTATCTGTTTTTATACAATTTTGATCATGTCCCTATAAAATATAATATATCACGTATTCACACAATGACATAATATATAGTAAATATCCTAATTAAATCTAAATAAAGAACTTACTTTACATAAAGATGATGTATCATCGTGTACTGAACTTTCTGTTGTTGTGGATGAAGTTTCTTCTTCAGAAAGTTGAACGCTCTTTTGTTGTGACGATATATCAAGCTTCTTTAACATGTGATTACTATGGCTAGTACTATTTCCTCCGGTAATTTTTCTCTTATTTTCAGATTTATTATTTTTGGTATTTAAATAAATTGTGTCTCCCTGACTTTCATTGTCACATGACTTTAATTCTTCTTTTATATTTCCTACATTGTTTGATTTCATTTTTCTATTTATAACAGGACTAGATTTTATTAAAGAATGCGTTCTATATTTTTTTTCTTGTACTGGCTGAATTTCTGTAAATGTACTTTCTATTAGACAATTATTATCAGATTGACTTTCTTGTATGTTTTGTTGTTTTTTATTATTTCTCTTTCTTGTGCCAAGTCCAATATTTCCAATATTGTTAGAACTGTCAAGTGGATCTTCGCATGGTTTGAAAGATAACAAATCTTTCGATTCTATATCTAATTTAAAACGTTGTTCTTCTTCTGATGTCCAATCAGAAATTTTCAGACTCTTTTGCAAATCTTTATCTTTACAACGTTTTGTATTCATTAACATCCATTCCGATGTTATGTCTTCTTTTTTATTTATTTTATTTTTATCATCATTTGTAGGTTTCTCTTTCAATGAATTTGTGATATCTGTCGATTGAATTGGTACATATGACAAAAGCCTGAGGTCAAGAGGTGGCTGAACTGAACTTTCTCGAGAAAAATTTGCTAAAGCACCTCTTAGTATACGATCTGCCTCAAGAAAGGATACAGCAAGCACAGATATTAACAATATTGATGAAAGAATGACGGCTGCCCAATGTATAATATATTCCCATGATGGTCTAATTAATATGGCTGCGCAAGGTTCCAAAGAATGCGTAGGAAGTGTTGCTAATAAATTAAGTTTTATCATACTACTCTCATTTTCAGTTCCTAAACTTGTCAGTATTAATAATTTCCTTTCAATTCGTGATAAAGTGAAGTCTGGCGTAAATGCTATTTCAATTTTTTTTGTAACATTTGGAAACAGTAAAAAAGAGGCACAATTAAGTACCTTAAATCCATATCCCTCACAATGCGAACCGCTTATGTAGAAACCGTAAATATGTATTGGTAATTCTCCAGTATTTCTCGCTGTGAAGGATCTTTTAACTGTTAAATTTGGAATCGAATTTCGTTTCGATCGTTCACCTAATAAAAATCAATACACTGCATTAATTTTTCTATATAAATTTTCTATATATATATATATATATATATATATATAAAAAGAAAAGTTTAATAACATGTATTCATGTATTGTATAAGTTAATACAAATATTTTCAACTAACGATTGTACAAATAAATTATAAAAGATTATTTAAAAACTTTATAATATTTATAAATCTATATATATTTAAAAATTTAACTACATTATATTAAGTCGATAGAATAAAGATAAGGGAACGTACATACGTTCACAATCTTTAAGGTGTTTGTCTCCAAGTTCAAATAATAAAGGTGTAGTAGAACCTGGTTTACGATTTCCAAACCTAAATTGTGCACTTGCTCCACGTCCCATTACACGTAAAACTTCTAAGACGGTCATATTATTTCTAAAACATATTAAGTTCATGTTTAATATCATAAATCATTAATATACATTAATGATTTATATATGTATATATATAATGATTTTTAGTTAATATATGTATACTGGCTTACCTAATATATATAAGAGCAGACGAAAGTGATGCCGACGTCGGTGAATATATTATTTTAATAGTTTTAGATTCCAAAGGATTTAAATAAAAAGGAAATGATTGTGTAGCCACTGTAACATCCCATTGTTTTTCAAACAATTCACGTTCCTCCAAATTGTCTTCGAGTTTAAATTCCTCTTGTACCATAGGTAAACATTCTATACACATTGGTTTGAACCTATTTAAATAATATCATCACAAAGAATTTATTTTTATATATCAATATATCAAAATTAAAGTAGATTTTTTAAATATTACATACTTGCTGGGTAAAGAATGAAATAATCTTGATCCTTGAGGATAATTCCAATCCATTACTAATTGGACTATTAAAGGATTTCTACTTGGATTATATAATTTTATTTTTTTATGCGATATATGTCCCACTTGTGTTAAGGGAAACATTAATATACTTTTATTTTTATTTGCATTTCCAGAACTGGTCAATAAACTGGGCCAATGTGGTTTAATGTTAACATAAAATTTATAACCACGTACTTCATTAGTGTCTAAGCGCATTGTTACATTATCCCAAGAACCTGCTCCAGTAGAATTAATAAAACGCATGTAACGTGTAGTTAATAAATTTAGATCAGTATCACGCGTGTGAGAAGGAAGGCTCATTGTGTTTAACCATTGATTACCAGCTGGAAATCATAAACATTAATATAACATATGTATTCTCAAAAATATATGTATATAAAAATTATTTAAGAAAAATAATTGAGATACCATTTGTATCTAATAGCAAGTCAAGGTAACATCGTTGTTTACAGTTGATAGATGGATTAATCTTTATAGATCCTATATGATTATCACCTTTAGATATTGTTGGTAATGTTGCTTCTTCTAAAGGTATATATTTTATTCTATCATCCTTGTTAACTGAAACTATTTCAGTTACTTCCATTGGTCTTGTAAACGTAGAATGTACTTTAACTTGCTGTACACATATTGATCCCTAGAAACAAAAATGTTATAAATAGATATTAAAGTATTACATTAATTAAAAATAATTTATAGTCTTTACTTACAGGAAAACAATCTGTAAATATAAGTTTCTTTACAGAGATTTTTCCATGAGCAACTCGCATGAATACAGGTAAAATAAGTCTTTCATACTTAGTTCTAACAAAGACATCGCCAACTATCGTATCCTCCTCTATCATAGGAGCTTTTACTATAATCTTGAAAATTGCTAAAAACCCAGGTTTTATAAATTGCTGTAATAGTAATATTTATATTATTTTTAATATCTCCAAGCATATTAATACAAGACACAAATAATTTTATATATTTATAATACTTACATTGCCAGTATTGCTACATACAGTTACATTTTTAAACTCCTCATCCAATAAATCTGCAGGACCACTTTGACAACCCATTAATTCCAATACTGCTCCAGGCATATTTACTCCCCAATCATGTAATTCTATATTAACTGGATTCTGATTTTCTAACGCAAAGATTGCTTCATTTTCAGTTCCACTACTAACGGTACCAAAATTCATGGTACCTTTATCATCTTCTCTTTCTCCTGGAACAATTTTCCTTACTTTTCCATCATAACTGAGTAATGGTACTTTAGTTACAGATACATTTGAATGTATTAATATCGATGACTCCATCTCTACATCTTCATTTTTCTTTTCTTTGGTAAGTTGTAAAGAAAATATATTAACTTTCTGTTCTGGTTTTATTACTCTAGGAGTAAAATTTTTTATCTGAAAAATAAATTTTTTATATAAAAGTTATACACGAATATTTATTTATAAAAGTAAATAATTATTTTTTCATACCATGAAACGCGATTTAACATTAGGTGACATCGTAACATGTGTGATGGCTAATGGTAATTTAAATTTATTTACAACGCTAAAATTTTGAGCTTGGCTAGTTTGCAGAGAACAGTAATGAGTAATTGATGCATTTACTTCTAGTCCTCCTTGTAACACCTGTGCTATCCATGGTATGGCTAATTTTTGACTAGAACCACCAGGCCCTATTGCTTTAATCATTAATTTGCCCTTAAAGTGTTGTAATTCTAAACCAGCCTTCCCTGAAATATTCATAATCAGATTAAAATAATTAAAAGTACCTAGAACATATCCATCACAATATTTACTATCAATATAATTAAAAAATTGTATTATTTACAGTCATAAAATAGTGTCCCAATAGCGATTGGGATATCGGTGTCCCCAGGAATAACAGTTGGCTTAAACTGGAGTCCTAATGCTTTCGATATGGGGGTGCTAATTATATTCTAAAAACAACGATAAGATATAAAAAGATCTATTATTCAATATAAATACGTTTATGTTAATATAATATAATTCAAAATATACAATATACAAATAGATAAATAGATTTACCACAACTTTAACTGGTTTTTTAGCTGAATTTTTTAAAGCAATTATGTGATATGTGGGTGGTTGTAATGAACCTCCCATACCAAAATTTATTCTTCCCGAACTTCCACCCCAATGAAGACCAGCTCCACTCCTAACTTCTACTTCAACTGCTACAATTAATATCTCAGCAGTATTATTTACTTTAACTCTAAAATGTTTATAATAGTTATTAGTGCGATATAATACATTAGAAGAAATTGATAAAGGTAAAATTGACAAATTGACAAACCTAATGTATGCAGTGTGATTTTTTTCTGTATAAGCATTAAAATGAAGTCTTATAACTGGTTTGGTTTGATAAGGTGGTATTTCCCATAATTCACGAGAACCCTCTGCTTCCCCTGATGGTAATTCCAATTGAAATTCTCCTCCACTACTATATATTTCTACTACCTTAAATTTGGAGTAATCAAAAACATATCACAAAAAATAATTATTTTTGGAACATGATGTCTTCTGTGTAATTTTTCTTATCAACTTACAAAACAAAAAAAACCGATTAAATTACGTATTGTAATAATAACAAAAAATATACCAAAATATTTACTTGCAATGATTCTGGATGTGGATTATGCATATATATAAGTGGAGTAAAAGATGCATTTAATGGTAACTTGACATCAATTACAGGTCTTAGTCGATATGGACTACTAATACTTATTCCTCTGACCTACATAAAAAATTAAACATGAGTGAAATATTAAAAAAAAAAAAAAAAAAAAAAAAAGAGAGAGAGAGAGAGAGAGAGAATAAAAAGAATCTACAATGTTATTAATACATTACTTGATACTTTATTGTACCCTCTGATGTATGTATAAAAAGGTGAGTATCGATCTCACCTTCTTCTCTACCAAGAAAAATTACATTAAATGTGGTATTTCCAAGAGGAGGTATTACCTAAATAAGATAAAAAGATATTATTTTAGATAAAGAAAATATAGAAAATATCTAAACTTACTTTATCTTGGAAAAATGATGAGTGAAAATGACGAGTATTTCCGGAAATTGATAATAAATGAATTGTCCTATTATGGTCTTTATTAATTAACATCACAGTTTCTTGATGGGGTATACCAAGTTGTCTATAAATTTATATAATCAATTATTTTTATAAATTATTTCTTTAAATGAAATTTATAAGATAAATAGAATTATAATAATAATAATAATAATAATAATAATAATAATAATAATAATAATAATAATAATAATAATAAAAAGAAGAAAGAAAAAGTAAATACCTCTCTTTAAAATCCAAAATATGGGGTTCAAAATAAATGTGGGACAATGTATCTTGTATTTTATCTTCATCCGGTACAGAATCCCTTAAAAAAATATTATTTGATGATTTAAAATACTTAAGTAACAATTTCAATCAGAAATAGGAAAGATATAGTTAGTTATATAATTATTAAGAGAATTTTTTCTTTATTAACGACGTATGTATTCTATAATCTGACACATTTATAATATTCATGATACTTTATTATCATTTAATTTGTTTAATATATATAAAATGAGAAAAATTAATTGTATATATTAGATACCTTTCCTACTTCCATTTACCATTATCTTAGTCAATGTCATGCTTACCCAACCCCATGTACTGTATTAGTAAAGTCCTAAAAAATATTATAATATATAACAATGAAATTTAATAAATAATATATAAATATTATAATATATCACATTATATATTAATTATGAATTAGTTAAGAAATTAACCTTATGCATAGGTAATGGTATATTATCCAAAAGATATTGAACATCATTGTCGTCTTGAACGAAGGCTGTAAAAATAATGAACAATAGTTAATAACTAAAATATATCTAAATAAAAATGATATAATTAAATTAAACTTTTAAAATTCAAAATCCAATAAATGTAAAAAATGCAGTTAATCTTAATGCAAATTAGTGATATTTTTTGTAAATAAAAAAAAAATAAAATAAAAAATTTGTAATAAAACTACATTTTTTTATTCTTTTTTTTTGTTTCTATAACTTTTAATATATTTCTTAAGCTCAATGAGATCATTTTATTATACTGCATATAAATAATTGATACTATAAGAAAGAAACTAAGGTTATATTATTTTTATTTTATTAAAAAAAATATGAGAAAAATATTTGTTTTCATATATGTATTATACAAGAGGATTAAAAACTTATGAAGAAGTTAGTATTAATCAATATACAAGATATTTACATACTAACATTAAATATAAATAAAAATGCAGTATGGCTGTTTGAATATTTTAGATCATCTATAGAAATATGAGGGTTTAAAAAAAAGACGGAAAGAAACAGAATGATAATTTCTGTATAACAATGAAAATAGTAATATGTTAAAACATTAGTGTTAAAAGTATAATTAACCGTTTGTATTAAAAGTTATAAAATTCTAAGATTGTTGATGTCAAAACAGAAAAGAAATAGGCTTACCATTATTATGCCCATGTAAGGAGGGCCGAATTTGCGACGTTGAATCCAAAAATGATAACAAGAATAAACAATAAAATACTTTTAACTCAATCATAATATTAGTCTTAACGTATTGTTTTGTTATTTTGCTTTAGCACAAATGAAAATGCGCTTTCGGCCATACTTCTGTATTATCGAAGTTTACCATGATATCGATTGTATCTTCGTTTTATTTGAAGTATGCAGTTTACCAGCAACCAATGAGTATATTCAACGCTATCCTTCTATTATTTGTCCTGCGTTTAATTGGTTCTAATTCAAAATTCGACCAATCATATTTAACAGATGATTTAATCTTTAAGTGAACTTTACCATATTCATTTTATCTTTTATCTGTATAGCTAACTTTTCTTTCTACTTTTGCTTCATTAAACTGTTATGATGTGACTTCATGTAGTCCGATATTACAGTAAAGTAGTAAAAATAATAATATATTTTCATAGTGATTTTCGAAGAATATATAACGGAACGTTAGAGAAGAATAATAAATATAAATTTGATTGATAGTATTTGCTTAGTTATTGAATTGCGTCATATATTAAAACTATACAATATTTGTTGAATGCTATTACACAACGATATTTAACTACTATATCAACTATATATTTTAACTATACAATAAAGTTTTTATATCTTATATAGTTTTTAATTAAGAAGTTTAAGAAAATGATAAATGATAATTAAACTGAATTCTAATGATCTAATGGGAGATATAAGAATTTGTTATAAATAAATGTACGATCAGCGAATTTTTAATAATCATTTTTTTTATCGTTAATCAGCACTTGTAAAAATGGATAAAACCAAACAACGTATGAAAATTTGACAATACCAGTATTATTTTTCTACATTACATATCTCTTTGAAATTATTTATAAATATTGTATTTATTATATTTGATAGGACAGAGTTATAATAAAAATGGATTATCTTGGATTTATAGAAAGAAAGCAAAATTACGAAGGGCTAAGAATATAACACAAAATGAAGATGCTGATACAGAATTAAATAATTCTGCGACAAGAATTTTTGTTCGTAATCTTCCATGTAGGGTATGAAATCATAATTTTATCTATATAATGATTTTTTATTTGGTATAAATGTAATTATACTGACTATATATGATTATTATATTAATAGGTAAAAGAAGAGGACATTAAACGGTTGTATGAAAAATATGGAGAAATACAAGAAATAATTCTTCCTTGCCAATCAAATTCATCACTTATTGGATACGCGTTCATAAAATTTAAACGAATGCAAGATGCATCCAAAGCTATATTTAATACAAATAAAAAAGAATTTTTTGGTAATAGATTATATTTTCTTGTTATTATATCTTTATATATTTTGGTATATTTGAAATAATTTTTCATATTACAGGTAGAATAATTACTAGTGGATGGGTCGTTGCAAATTCTAAACTTCATAAAAAGATGAAAAATATCTCTGAGATTAATAATAAAAATAAATTCTCTTTTCCTTCTTCCAAAAGACAAAATACAGATATAAAAAAAGGACATAAATCTTTGACCTTACGAGAAACTGATATTTCAAAACATAAAAAAGGAAACATTAATTGCCACATATGAATTGATACTATATATATATATTATTATTATTATGTTTTTTAAATAAAATGTAGTTACTATTTTTAAGTAGTTATTACTTAAGAGAATTACATAAAAGAAAAAAAAAATTTCATGGTACATCAATGTATCATACATATTTTCATTATTGATAAAAACAACGATGCATTTGTATATCAAATAAATAAGAAAAATTTTAATAATTTAAAAAATATGTTACGGTTATTTTTACCCTTTATGCGTAATTTTTAAAAAATCTCTTTTACATATAAACAAAATTTTAGACACTGTAGCCAATTTTGTAGTTTTAATATCAATCATACCAATATAACAAGCTTGTAAGATTGAGGTGTAAACTTTGGCATGCGCGTTAAGTTAAAAAATTCTGATATATTTTGATTTATTTTATTTCTAAAGTCATATAATTAATTTTTTTACGTACAACACAATAAATATGGAAATATATAAATTTAATTAATAATAAATCTGAAACAATATTTAAATATTAGGAATTGAATATTACATTTATTTATATTTTCTAACCTCATTCTTAATCACACTAATTAAAGCTTATAATAAATGATAGTAAAATAAATGTATGAAGTTTATATCGTATGCTTATTAAATCTACTAATTTAAAAAGAAGATAAAAAAACAGGTAATGTAGTTATTCGAGTATAAAATCTATATCTCCCTGATATTTTATATACAAATAAATATCAGTAATATTTCATAATTTATTAAAAATTTTCTTTTCCATGTATGATAGTATGGATAGGGGTTTTAAACAAATATTATGGATGTCATGGACTTTACGAAGTCGAACTTTATTTTTAAATTATACAATACGAAGTAGAATTACTCAAAATACTTTGCAGAGTTATTGGAACTCTCCTAAAGGTAATTAATAATACCATAATACATTCTCATATATATCATTTTTTGATATGTTTATTTGTTTCATATAATCTTTAAACTTTTTCAATATATTTAGAAATTTATAGGTCCGTAAAACTGGAGCCAATAAAAAAAATAATACTAGAGTCATGTACAATTTCTTCAATAAATGCTACAAATATTTTAGATTATATTAGTAATCAGTATCCAAATATGGACTTGAAAGATATATTGGATATACTAACGATATTAGCAAGAATAGTCAGTGAGGATGGAAAACAATTTAATTTAAAAGATCATAAAGGATTTAAAATTTTATGTAATAAATTACAAGAACAAATAAGAATTATGAATGTATCCGATGCTATACAAGTAATAAAATTACTGAGCTTTCTTGATATACCAGCATCTACAATGATAATACAAAGTCTTCTGCAAATTATAAGAAATTCTGTAAATGAACTGGACATACATCAAATACATTTATTATTAATTATATTGAGAAAAATGGAACAAACTACATTATCATCTGCACTACTGATAGCATTACCTATACTAATTCCAAATATTTTAACAACAAAACTTGATTATTTAGATTTGAAAGAATTGTCTTTAGCCTTATTGTATATAAAATATGTAGAAAAAAAAGATTTAGTTAAAAAAATCTATAAGAGTATAGAATCATTAGTAATGAATAATTCTAGAAATGTTCCAGTATCTACTCTTAAATATATATTTATTTCTTTGTGCGGATTATCAAATAAAAACAAATTTGTAAATGAAAATTTCAAGACAATGGAAGTAATACGTGAAGCACTTTTTCACAAAATAAATCAATTGACGCCATCAGATATTCTAGAATGTTTAAATGAAATATCTAAAAATGTAATAGAAGGGTAAATACCAAATTTCGAAATTTATATTATAAAATATAGAAAATACTATTTTAAATGATACTTATATTAATATTTTGTTATACAGGGAAATGATACCTTATAGTTATAATACTATCTTCATCAATGAATTATTGAATGTTGCAATAAGTAAAAATATGGATTTTCTAACATGTTTTTATATTGCAAAATATTTAAATAGTATATCTTATATTTATTTACCATTCATAGAATTTATGATAAATGAACATTTAAAAGAGGATGTTATAAAGGAAATGCGTCCATCTAACATTAAAGAAATTTTACATACATTATCTAATGCTGAATATCAGTCAGTTCCTTGGATTATCCTAGAGAATAAATTTTTAGATGTGACATTTCTAAAGAAATGCACAATTCAAATACTACTTAAATATGCGGTTGATTTAACAGCATTAAATAAATATTATCCAAAAATATTGTCAATAATTTTTAGTACGATAGATACAAAAGTGTTAAATTCCTTTAGTGATCTGGATATTAAAAGATTGTTGATTTTGTATCAAAGTGTAAAAGCATTATATCCAGATTATATGGGTCCTTGGCTTGGTAAAAGTGAACTTTATAAAATACATAATGTATCAGATCAAAAATCCAGTAATGAGTTAAAAATAACTCTAGAAAAAGCAATGGGAGGTTCTCAATATGTTTTAAGCAATTTGAAAACAAAACTAGGACATAAAATTAGTAAGTATTATATTTGCTTTCCTAAATTAATCAAAAAATAATTAAATCAAAATTAAATAAATAAAAGAAGAAATTAACTAATTAAATAATAATATTTATATTATTTTAGATTATGCTATAATTATGCGACAAGGCGGATTTCCCATTGCATTTAATACGAGTAATTCTAATATTCTTGCAAAGTATACTTACCTTGTTGAAGAATTGGAGTGTACAGAAGAAAATTGTGTTATGTAAGTATTTTTTTATCAATATTTTCTATTTTTAATAAAATATTTGTGCATCCCTTTTTTCTTTTTTCTTTTTTGTTTTGTCAAGAGTTTTTTTTATAAGTATCTATAGAAAAATATTTACTTTTGCAGTATACTTATAATTGAATTTCCTTCTATTGCATATTCTATTAATACTCAACAATTGTTGGGTGTTTGGAACGTACAAGTAAAAACTATAGAAAAATGTACTGGATATAGTTGTATTCCAATAAATGTAAAAGTTTGGTCTAATCTATTACCACATGAAAGAATTACATATATTATGCAAAACATAAAAAATAAATGTCCTGAAATTATGTTATCAACGTAATAATAACAATGATTTCAAAAGCAAATTAAAAATGTTTTAATTAAAAATATAATTCATATCTCACATTACATGCACAATTCATGATCTTCCCTGACAATTAATATTTCACATAATCATAGTGGATTACATAACAGAAAAAAACGGATAACTATGAATTAAATACTTATTACAATTAATATAAAAACTATTTTTTTAACTCTAAGTGAATTTTATAATTAAAATCTTATTTGTAAACATGGCTGCATTGTATTGTGTTAGTATTGAAACAAAGAGTTAGTTTTATTGATACAAATGAAGGAAGTTTGGTAATTAGCATTAAATATATGATATATAAAGTTATTGCTAATAATATTTAAGATAAAGCCTATGTATTGATATATTTTTTAACGTATAAATATGAACTTGGCAAAATTTTTGTATATACATTGGATAAAATTAAAATAAAATAATAAATTTAATCGTATGTTGTATAAGATAAAACATTTTAATGAAAAGTAATAATACAAAATTTACTTTTTTCTGTTCTTGAAAATATATATTCTTAAGATAGAACCATTACTATATATATAATTTCATTGGAGTATATATGCTCCACGATTTTACTTTTATTTACATATAATTAAAAGTATGAAAGTAACAATTTAACAATCCATAACATTGTTCTAGTAAAAACTATTTTTTCATTTATTCAAGTATTTCTGAAGACTATTTTTATTTTGCATAATAAAAAGAAAAGATTGTGTATATAAAGGATATAATAACAAATTAAGCATAAATATTGGTGCTGCAATTATTTTTTACTTTTTTAATATCTCATTTTTTTTATATAACTATCACAACGAAATATTTTATCTGATGTAAATATTGAATAAATTTATAGATACCAGATTATTAAAGTAAAAATAGATATACCACATAGTAGCACCAATATCTAAATCTTGTGAAGCACCAACTAGCACCACCATATAAAACAAATTTAATATTGTCCATCTTTAAATCACGCATTTAGACCAAATAACTTTAAAGCATTGAAAGCAGTAGCTAAAGCAACTTCTTCTGGAGTTGTTTGCATAAAAGCTGCTACCATTTCGACTATAGCTGGCAAGGCACATGGCTCATTGCGTTGAAAAGTGCAATAACGATGAAGAAAAGTCATGGATCGTTCAGTTAAAGCATCCTTAACGCGTACAGGTAATTTACTAGCTCTGGTATTAGGATACATAAATGGAGCATCAGTTTCAACTAATATTTTATCTAATGGTGCCTGACCTGCTTCTAACAATTGTCTTATACCACTATCTGACTTATCTTTACATAAGTAGCCTGTTATTCCTAAATAAAAACCTTGATCTAAATAAATTTGTGCTTCCTCTGCTGTTCCAATAAAAGAATGAATTAAAACTGGTGGTAAGCGATTTTTATAATGACTAAGAACTTCCAATACATCGGCCTGTGCTGCTCTTTCGTGTATTATAAGTGGTTTATTTAATTGACATGCCAGCTCTACTTGTTTATGAAAGACAGTACGTTGTGTCTCAGGATCAGAAAAATCACGATTATAATCTAAACCACATTCTCCAATTGCAACGCATTCTGGATTTGTAGCTATGCTTTCAAGTTCTTGTAAAGTATCTGGATTTTCCCATGATTTTGCATCATGTGGATGTACACCAGCAGTTGAGTAAAGAGTACCAGGATATATTCTTGTCAGTCTTAAAGCCTCTTTACTAGAACGAATGCTTGCACCTGTAACCATGATCTTCTGGACTCCTGCATCTTTAGCTCTTTGTATTACGCTATCTAAATCTCGACTGTATTTCTTATTTGTAAGATTGGCACCAACATCAACAATAATATAGTTTTCGTAACATCGAGTCATAGCTGAGGAAATAGCATTTTCCTCTGAATTTGAACTAGCAGCATTTTCTGCCATTGTTTATTATTTAATTAAGAATGCCTGCAACAATTTAAAGATACATTCGCATAGTAATCGGTATTAGTAATAAAAATAGGTCTATCTTCAACTGCATTATATCATTATGTTGATAAAATAAACATAAATTTTCTTAACCTATAACAAAACACACATCTCTCTTTCGAAGTAATAGAAAAAAATGTGAAATCTACAAATATTTCTTATAAAATAATATAATATTTCTAAATTACTTGCAATTAATTTTAACAACTGGATTGAAACTTATATATCATACTTTGGCAATGTTAATGAAATCTCACGTAACTACTTCTCTTTAACTGTTTAATTAATACTGATAATAATATATCTTGTCGGAAAACGTGTGAATTTTTATTACACGAACCTTTTTGTTTCTTTTTATATTATAAAATAACTAAATGAACGAAACTGCCAGTATCAATTACAATATGTTCACTTCGACATTATTGATATCACAAAACTTCGAAGACGTTACATTTTCAAGAGGTTAGTAATGATTAATACTATTGATATAATTGGAAATACCTACATATATTATGTTTTTTACTGAGAGATAAGTCAAATTGCAATGTTTAATTTTATTGCTATAATGATACAATCATTAGTGCATAAAAAATATTTGAAATTTCGAAATATAAAATTTTAATTTTCTTGCAGTTTCAAACTATATACGTTTTTATCTTATAGGATAATTTTTCTTCTTACATCGTACAGTAGTGTTATTTTGTCTGCTATATAAAAAGAAATTAAGAAGTTTACAATTATATCAATCAACTTATTCAATCTTTATTTATACATCATAATATGTATATAATATAACTTTATATATAATTATTTGTAAAATTTATAATATATAATAGCTATAAGAAAAAAAGAAATTTTTTTAAATGTTTAATCTTATTAAATATTTTTATCATAAATTAAACATTATTTTTTTATTACATATATTTGTTATTTAACATAAAAATTACTCAACTAACATATTTTATTATTGTAGAACAGGCCAACAGCAAAAATGAAACGACGTTCAAAAGTACAAAAACTAGCACGTGCTAAATGTATTATAAATAAAGCTAATTCTATGAAAAATCCATTTCAAATGATTGAAATGTATCATACATATGTAGGAAAAAACGAATATATTGTAAATTTAACTTGTGTTAAGGCTAAAGAGGCATCATCTGAATGTCGGCTTTGGGTATTCGACATTATGGAAAGAAATATGAAAAATTTATATGAACAGTCTAGTTGGGGATGGGATGCAATTGCTAAACAGAAAGAATTAACAGAACCAACAGCTTGGTATTTGATAGCATCTTGTAGTAACAAATTTATAGGATTTTCTCATTTTCGTTTTGACATAGATTACAAAGTTGAAGTGCTATATTGGTAAGTATATAAAAATATGAATTATTATTACAATATAATAAGCAAAAATGTATTAAAAATATTATATTTCTCTATTAAGTTATGAGTTACAATTAGAAGAATCAGCAAGAGGCAAAGGCCTTGGTCGTTTTATGATGCAAGCTCTTGAATCTATGGCATCAAAACATAAAATGCAAAAAGTAGTATTAACAGTATTAAAAAATAATCTACCAGCATTACAGTTCTTCTACACGCTTGGGTAATGAGATATTTTTCATATTTTAACTATATATTACTTATTTTATTTATTATTTATCAAGTCTTCTATAAATAAAATACAAAGGAAAGATATGAACTAAAATCACAAATATTATTTTAAATATATCTTACAATACAAAGCTTGAGGTAGACTTAAGCTTATTAAATTATATAATATAATAATTATTCAATTATTTAATCTATTTCTTAAATTAAGTTAAACTCTATTTTTAATGCTGAGTACAAAATAATTGTACTTTGAAAAGCTTGTTTTAAGTATAATTGTACAAATATTTCATTAATTAATTTAATGTCTATTAATTATAAATATCTACCTATACTTTTGCTCAAAGATGTATCAGCCTTATAATTAAAATTTTCTTCCTTATTAGATAACTTTATATGATAAGCATATAAGTTTATAAAAAATTGTTGATATACATCTTCAATCATTTTTTTGTAGTTTCAAACTGGACAACACTAGCCCGCTGGAGTCAGAGAAGAAAGATTATATTATTTTAAGTAAACAGGTTTTAATTCCTGCCTCGTGAAAACATTTTCTACAATAAATATGCTTTCATCTTAATATTGTGTTTTATGAAATAAAATAGATAATATTTCGTTCGGACATAAAGTAACAATCGATGATTTAAGAAATGAGCCAACATCATAAAATGTAAGAGGAGCTTTACTAATTGTCATATCTTTCAAATAGTTTAGGAATGATACATCGATTTTTCCCGAATTGGAGATATTAAATTGTTGCAAATAAGCCTCTGATCCCCAACAAATATCTAATGCTGTTCGATGTAGAACCATACCAATACCTTTGCCAGCTCCTTCAGGAACAGACAATACTCTTAAACTAATAACGTTTAAATTTATGGGAAGATCATAACGCAGTGGAGAAAAGTGTGCTTGCAAATTATATGGCAATGTATTATGAGGATGCATTGCTATTACCGGATACAATAGTTCTTCTGAAGCTAAATGTGCAGCCACAGATAACAGACCTGCAGGATGACCACTGGATGATGATGCAGGACAGTTTAATCTCTTTTTTTCAAATACTAACGTAAATAAGTGATTAGTTACTAAATTGTCTGTTACACCTTGACCTAATCCTCTGTTATCATCTTGAAGCAGTCTTCGATCTTGCATAATCTGTAGCGTAATATCAAAAATTAGCATTCATGATATATTTTAACCATTTTTTGATCATGACTATTTTGTATCTTATACAGAAATCTTTTAATATATGCTTCATTTTTAAATAGATTCTCTCATAAGTTTTTTATAATTTACTTACACACATAATCTAATGACTTATAATAAATATACATTACCTCTATTTGTCCTGATGCCATAGAAGCAACCCCTAATGGTTGTGCTGTTATAACAGTTAATCTTTTATGCTTATCTTCAATGTATGCATTTGCAGCCATTGGGTAATAATTTGCTTGTGTAGGTAATTTAGGAAATCTTTGGCGTCTAATTATCTGAAATCATTAAAGTTATATATATATATTTCATTATTAAAAATATAAAAATATTTAAGATATCCTTTTAGGCACTTACACCAAGACCATTTAAATCAGTAAAAAACTGATCTCCAGACATAATATCAGTGTTTAATCTCATTGCAAGTTCATAATTTTGTGTTTCTGTTATATCAACTTCATTCAATATATGTAATCCGACACCATCACTACCAGGTGAATTATATAGTATGCAAGTATGACGCACATATGGTAATTCTACAAAAACTTTTGATAAAATAGGACCTGTTACTAAATGAATAATGTGCTTATTATCCATAAATATCAAATCTGGATCTTGCTTGTCTGGCAGAAATAAATAGGCACCGCTTCTATCTTTACCAGAACCTCTGGTGCCATATTTAACAAACTCTAAATGAACAGGGAATGTAACATTGTCAACTCTTAAAGCTTTTAAGAAACCAGATTTTCCAAATGACGCAGATAGTTCAACTTTTTGAGATATAGAAAATTCTTGTGCAAGAGGTTGTACTTGCATATGAGAAAAACCAGGCACTATTGAAACTGGTATATCGGTATTGAAAACTGTGACATTTGCTACATAAACATCTCTGTAAAATTATAGATTAACAAATTATTTTAAATCGCTTTCTATCATGATTCATTCATGACATTATTTTTCACATATAATTTATACTTACGGAGGAAATATTTGCTGACGAAGAGCATGTATTATATATGTAGTAAGTCCAAAGCCTGGTACAGTTACTAGAAAAGATAATTCATATCTGGCAGCTGATAGTGCACCAGGTCCAACCCAAACTGGCGATATCTGAGATTTTACTAATTGTCCGGTATGATCCGTAACTTTAACGAAAGGTGTTGAGACAATTAAAGTTTGTATTTTTCTTCTTTGTCTTGAATAGGGATTGTATAACACTACTTTCCTTTTGGGACTTTCATCTCCCAGTATAAGTATATGTTTTTCACCAGGACTAGTATGATGTGACCTTTAATAATAAAACATAGAATTGAATTAAACTAGATTATCGGTGATTTCATTAAATAATTATAAAAACTATAGTAATTAAATTATATAGTATGTATGATAAGAACCTTACAACCTCTACAAACAGCAAAAGATACTAACTAGGAATAAGTATCTGTTTTCGAACCTAGTCTCATCCAATGAAAGGTAGTGGACTTCTTGATCAATTGTGGATCCTTCAGAAGTTTTTAGTAAATGCATAACAGATTGTTGGAGTACATGTGCAGTATTATTTAAGGCTAATATCATTTTTTGAGCATAATCTATAACTACATTATCTCTAGCTGTTCCACTAACACCATCATGATGTTGAAATAAGGAATGCCACATTCTGGCATTACTCAATCGAAGAGCTATGTTTCCTTCAGCTAGATGATAAATCCCTTTAGCCCATGCTATTGTAGACAAGATTTCAGATGCTCTTAAGGAACCTAATAATACACGATCTAATCGTTTATGGAAAGGTCTAAAAAAATATTATTATCGTTTAGATAAAGAAAAAAGATATTTTGTTAATAATATTAAAATATTATCTATAATATGATAATATACCTTGATGTGTAATAACCACTCCAATAATGATCATCCCTATCAGAATAAGTAAAAAAATCTCCAGATAAAGTAGGGAAATCTTCTAAATTATGTTTATCTCTTACAGCATCAAAATAATCACTCAATGTTCCAAATTGTATTTCAACATTTAATTGTTGATTTTGATTTAAATAATCAAAAAGATATTGATAGTTATTGAACTGAGCATCCCATTCAGTAACATGCGTATATCTAAAGTCATCTCCCAATGGTACTAATAATACATTAGTTTTAAAAAGCTGAGACTTTTTACGGTATTGATCTAATAGCAGCATTGCTCTTTCTATTACATTTGCTTTTGTTATGGCTCGTGGATTTACTTTCCATGGACATGTCAAACCAAAATTAGGAAGTCTATAAAAATCAAATTGACAACATATTTTTGGATCTGGTCCACATGTATGAGGTATATCATAACTATAAAATGGCATCATATGAGTAAACAATTCTGTTGAGCCATCATTGTCCCACAATTGTCTCCATCGAAATTCTAAATTTTTTTCTTTAGCCAATCTTTTTTTAACCGAATAATGAACTCTTTGTATAAGCAAATTATTTAATCCAGCTCCTTTTAATAAATATGGCATAGTTGGGGAAAGTCCAAATGGATCAATTGCCCATCCTGAATTTGATACATAATCTAAATTATACTTTAACCATTGATGTCCTTCTGTTAGTTGAGTAAGTTGAGCAATCCAGTGAGAGACAGATTCATCTGGCATAACCCATCCACCTGATACTATTTCTAATTGACCGTCATGAATCAAGCTCCTGACTAAATCACGTGTTACCTTTGATTGTTCATCCCACCACAACTTAAAAAACGAAACTTCTGCCCAGATAAATTTACGCCGTTTGTCTTCTGCTAATTTTGTTACCATATTATTTAATATATTTCTCGTTTGAGAAGTATAATATTTTTCAAATGTATTCAACCATCCTGGATCATTGTGCGAATGTGGAATAACAAAGACCTTCAACTTCCTGTTACGATGCCATTGTTCTTTATTATACTTGATATTCCATCCTTGTTTCCAAACTCCACCATCTGGATTATCAAAATCCAATATTTTATATAAGTCTAACATTTGTATATCAACTTCTGGTGTTCGATTTATATTAAAATTGCATTTCGATAATTTTTCTATATGATTTTGGATTGGACCCGATTGTTCATGATTATTTAATGGTTTTATTACTGGTACTAAGTTTCGCTTTATTTTTGCAGCTTCTTGAAGAGCATTCATAGCTTCATGATGTTTATTAAAATCTTTTTCTAATTTTGCTAATCTACTTTCAAAATGTAGCCATTGATTCTAAAATGAGTAAATATATATAAATCCTATATAAATTTACATTTTGCACAATATATAATAATAGTACAAATTAGTTCGATAAAAAGAAAATTTGTATATACTTACATCGTGCATAGATAGTTTGTTATCCTGTCCAGGAGGAAAAATTGTTAAATCCACTATTATATATGTCATTAAACAGCAAACAAAAAGTAATCCTGCTCCAAGAAAGGCTAAAGTTTTCCTTGTCTTCATATTATATTTTTCTAATGGTAAATTCACATTGAATAACTTATCTTTGACAGACTTTTAAATTAACCTCTTTTAGATGGTATCAATAAATTTCTCTTAAAATATTTTTGTAATATATAAAATTAAGTATCATACGCACATAAAGCCACTAATTGTATGAATAATACATCTAGAGTATTTATTTAAAATACTTTGTTATATGCTATTTGTTTGAAGTATGAGACTGTTTACCACTGCGTCTGACCGCATGAAATACATATATATATGTGTACTGCCATATGGTATATATGTAACATTCGCATTGAAATAGTTTATAGATATAAATTTGATAACATTTTAGATTATATATATATTTTTGCCGTAAGGCAATATTTTCTTTAAAACTGTAAGATAAAACAAAAGGATATTAATTACGTAATTCTACATAGTTAAAAAAATATCTATGTGTGTATGTATGTGTACATTATTTTTTATCTCATATCATTTAAAGAAGTATAAGAGCTTTTTTTTTAGATAACCTAGAGATAACAAACAGTAATATGATTTTTATCGTTTTCTTCATTGAAATATGTCCAATTTTTTTCTTTAAAATAACTAGTTCATTCATTCAGCCAATCATAATAAAAAAAAAATTACCCTAAGCGTTATAATCCGCTCTGATTTATACTGTAATTGTTTAAAAAAAGCAATCTTTAATATTTTTATTTATTGTATTCAATTATCATTGAATTAATAATAATATCATAATTATAAGAACAAAAGAAAAGATTTTCTATATTTGTCGGACATATTGTGTATCTCCCTACACACATATGACATTATTAATAGTTTTAATTTTTATGTGATTCGTATAGTGGCAACTTTATCATATCAAGAGATACCTTTACCAACCTAAAGTATCAAGTATGGCTCCTACTATGAAAAACATGACTTGATGAAAATGAATTGGAATAAGCAAGTTGTAACTGATACAATAACGTGATACTGTATTGTATTGTGTGCCCTTTCAGAGAGTAGTTCTGTGATTAATCTTTACATCTTTTCAATAAAGGAAACTAAAAATTCGCAATAATAGACAAAGAATATATTCATAATTTATATGATTCAAAAATGAATTCTGATACAAATATCACAAATCATAAATATCAAAAAGAACTTATTTATAATAAATTACTACCATATGCAAAAGATTTAGAAAATGAATCTCAAGTATTATTATCAGAAATTAAAGGAAATTTGGGCCGAGCTATTATGTACCGTGAAATGCAACCAGGATGTAGTTTTTGGACGACCAGATTATGCAAGTAAGATTTACAATAGAAAATATAATATATTTTACTTTTTTTCTTTGTAAACTATTCTTAAAAAGTTCATGTGTCCTAACACGTTTTTAAATATACATTCATATATATTATATATTTATAATAATAATATTCATATATATTTATAACATATTTTATCATATGGTAAAGGGAATATAACATTATGCTGATTCATATCATACATTTAATTTATTAATATTTATTTATCATTATTATCAATTGTTCTCTTTATGTTAACATTAATTTAATAATATATATATACATGTATATATTTTTTGTTTAGATATATAAAGATATATGGCATGAAGTTTAGCAAAGAAGATCATATATACTTTGTTAAATTAATGTATGAATTAATTACTATACCAAATCTTGATCCATTCCTAATCAACAAATTTGGATCGACTTTAATTTTATTGTTAAAGTAAGTATTCCTATAAATATGTTTAATTACAAAAAATTAAAATAATAATAATTCAATAATTAATTATCATACGGATGATATTTTTACTAGAAAGAAAGAATTACTTTCTCCAAATGATTTGGAACTTCCATGGAGACCTTTGTATGATTTAAATCAGAGAGTACGAATGTGCGCAGAATCATCCATAGGAATGTTCCGTTACTTTCCTTTTTTAGGATGCACATTAAATTCTGTAATACATTCTGCAAAAAATTATTTTCCAGTAAGAGAATTTTATTTTCTAATATAAAAATTGAATAACAATTAAGCATGTGTACTTATGATTATATTTTGTTTAGTTAAATGCAACGCAAGAAATCTTGGATGAATTGAGGCCTATGATATGTCCATTTGATGTAGTCACTATGTCTAATACCTTTAAAACATTAGAATATTTTTTACCGATACACTTACCTCCGGAGTATCATTCGCTTGGACACGAATTATGGTTCAATGAATTTATGACATTGTGGGAAGTTTGTCATAATGGGCCGCAATGGGAAAATGAAATAATGTGGTTAATGGCTAAACTAGCATTTGCAAATATTGGTTATATTAATTGGGAACCACATATACCTCTTATGTTTACTAGATTTGTGCGCTGTTTAAATTTACCTGTATCATATAAACAGACCCAAAGCATCAAAAGTCATAAAATCGAAATGTTACCTATTGCTATATGGATAGTATCAGTTCTGGTAAAATACTATTTTATGTAGTAGATAATAATACAAATAATAAGTGATAGTATTCTATAATAAATGCATTATTTCTCTAACATTTGCAGGGTAATAAATCCAGTGCACAAATGTATCTTGAAAAGTTTCTGAAAACAATAGAAACATATTTCCATGCAGCGAATGTCGGTCGATGGTCTGGAAAATTGAAAGAATTGCTTACAAAATTACCATATCGCTTTATTTTACGTGTTCATAAGTAAATACATTAATCAAATAATAAATTAATATATAAATTTACCTATTTTAATACAGTGCTCGATATAAATTGAAAATTAAGAAAAAAAAAATAATACATTTTTTTATTAATTTGTAATTATAGAGAGCGATACGCTAAGAAAACTTGGGAAACACCAATTCCTGATGAGTACAAATTAAGTGATGAAGACATCAACATTTTTGTTAAGAGTATGATGCCAATAGCTATGACAGCAATGTTTAGCAAATTAAGTGCTAATGATACTTGTTATGCTTTACAACATCTTGCTACTATGAGACCTAGCTTAGTAATACCACAAGTTCTAGAGAGGATGTATTCTACATTAGATTCTCTCACAGAACCTCACAAACTCACAGCAGCAATGACTTGTATGGTAGCTGTAGCTAGACCCATGGTACAAGGATCTAGAAATATAAATAAAGGTAATATATATTATCATTGTGTTATTAAAAGATTTTTAATGCTTTCTAATATATATATATATATATAAATAAATATATATATATATATATATTTTTTTTTTTTATTTTTTGTAGGATATACATATCCAGAAGGTCCAATGCACGTTCTACCTCTTCTATTTTCATCTCTGCCAGGCATAGATCCAAATGATATAGGAAAGTGTTTTATTACATTTCGTCTGATTTCTGTATACGCCATTATGATACCCATTGTGGATTCGTCTAGATCATCTGCAATAGCAGACGAAGAAGAGAGATTGATTTGTGAAACAACATCGCGTTTTGAAGATTTTATTTTGCAATTCTTAGATAGAGTTTTTACTTTCATAGATTGTAGTTCATTAGAATTTGTAAGACCTGAAAATCGTGCTGGTGATGGGAAGAGTAAATTAGAAACTACAGCAGAAACGGTGTTAGAAGGAGTGTGCTCGACTTTATTACTTAAAACTAGTAATGCAATTTTTCTCAGTGCTTTACATAAGTTACGTACATTCGTGACCGAACGTATTTTAGAAACAAAAATCGCTGGCCAACTAGTAGCTGTACTTTGTCGAATTTTTGTACGGATTAATGGTCAGGATACGCTACGTGCTCTGGTACCTTTATTATCTCAAACGATATTAGATATAATTAATGAAGGAGAGGATGTCATCAAGGAAGAAAATTTAGATAATCGTTTATTATATGCAATGCTTCTACTATCTGCAGTTGTCGAAACACCAGGTTCCAATTTATTACCGCATATAAATACTTTCTTGAAAGTACTTGATCAAGTGTTATTGTTAAGATCGAGAGAAGGAAGCAAGCTTGCATGTCGCATACTTAAAAATTTGCTTATGTCATTGTCCACTGTTACATTCTGTCAATTTCGAACTGTCGAGAGGGATTACAATGATCCAGAATATCCTTATACAAGAGATTGGGGTCGAGCAATAGATGTTGACTCTTTACGCATTAATTGGTATGTTCCTGGGAAAGAAGAAATTGCAACGATTCAACAAATATTCTCCAAATATTTGCCTCAAGAAATAGAAAAATTACAAAAATACTGTCATGATTGGAATTCATTAACACGGTATGTTCCCTTTATAATTTTTAATAGTATTTATGTATTTCTTGATAACATCTAAATGCAGAAATAGGAAGCCTCTGTGCTAACAAACAATTTTACCCCATTTTCCAGAAATCAAATGCAAAATGTTTTATAAAATATAACTTCTTGAACGTCTTTTTATATATGAAGTATTTAGACTAAAACTGCCTCAACTGATAACATAAATGGATAAATGACTATAGGGAGGAGTTGCTGACCAGTCTGAATATTGTAAGCGGTATTGTTGGAGGCTGTGAGTCTGTTTTACCATTGTGGAAAGAATCTCCACTTCCTGTCGTCGAAACATCTTTAGAATGGATATCATTTACTCCAACTGTTGGTATCACAGGAGAAATCATTATGCCCGATGGAAGTAATGTGAGACGGTATTTGACAGAGATCTTAAGTAATCTACAATCTGTATTACTGAAAAATGCAGAAGATGATACAAAAAGTTTATTTGTTTTGGTGCAGGTATGTATATTTATTTATTATTAAAAGAATAATGAAGATGTAACATATCAAATACATATGTTAATGTATTTACATCTGTTTTAGATATGGAATAGTTTACTATCGGGGAAGATGCGTTTATATGAAAGTTACGAAGGAAGACGTAAAAGTTTTCAAGCTGCACAGTCTATGTTGAATGATAAATTGGTGGGAGGTAAAAAGCGTATGGGACCCGTTATATTAGAACGTGTTGATATTCAGCATGAGACACGACTTCAAGTACAATCTTATGTATTAACGGAAACTCATAAAAATATAATGTTAGAACTTCTAGCATTAGCTACTAGCAGATATGCTGACGTACGCTCGAAAGCACAATGTATTCTTTTTTATGGGCTTCGACACTTTCCATACTCATATACATTCATTGTCCCTCGTTTAATAGATATTTTGGCAAAAGATACTGACGTACATCATGATGCTTATAAGGTATAAAACTTTAATAGTCAAGAAAAATAATGATTTTCCACGTATTTATTCATTCTTTCCAAAAACAGGGAGTTTTATATATTTTATTTGGTCCACAACATGATCCTATCATGATCAAACGTGATTGGAATATGTTGCGATCTTTATGGCCAAAAATTGTTCTTTCCAAGCCATCTGAGAAACTTTCAGTGATTCGATTAAAAGAAAATTTAATTGACACTGTAAAAAATAACTTTCCAACGTATGTCATTACACTTGAAATACCAGATAGATGTTTGATTGCTGCATCTAAATTATGGAGTACTTTCCCATATCCTACTTTAGTGCAACTTAATGAGAATGAAATTCAATGTGGTTTACAAAAATTGAAAGAGCACTCTCAATCTAATTTAGTGGCATATCATGGACTTCTAGATGATTTATTAAATGCTATTCTAGAAGAAAATCTTCATTGGAGGCATAGATTAATGTCAATGAATTTTATAAGAAGCTTGGTTCATCCTGACCAAATATATTCACCGAAAATAGTGCGGTATTTTTTAGAAGCATTGATTCATGATTCATTAGAAGAAAGAAAAATTGCGATTCGTACAGTAATTTATATGCTTAAGCAGCAAAAAAGAAAACATCCAAAGGTATTTTTAACATTTAACAAATGTATAACACGTAAAAAAATTACTTGGAAAATTCATTTAGGATACGTTTTGTTGTAGGTAACTATTGATATAAGGGAAGAACGCGAAAAAGAATTATTATTTACAGGTAAATCTAATGTTGTGATACCTGGAGAAAGGCCAGATAATGCGTGGTTGCAATATGACTACAATACACGTCCGTTAACATCAGATCAATGGAATGAACAAAGATTTGTTCATCAACCATATATTGGCTATTATACATGGCCAAAAAAATTAGAGATTTATGCACCATCATCTGAACAACCAAGTTTTGATCCTAAAATTCGTAAATTAACAGATCATGAGATGGAGATTGAACGTTTCTTTAACGATCCTCAGAATGTGGAGAAACTTATTAAATTCTATAGTATCGAAGAGAAAAAGGATAAGGATAAATTTAACGTTTATAAATGTCTTCTATTTAAAAGTATTTTTCGCAATATTGGAATTACTCCCTTAAAACACTTTTTGCCACATTTGTGTAAATTAGTTACAGAAAAGCAGGAAAGTAACCAAAGATGTGCTGCAGAAATTATTGCGGGTATAATCAGAGGTGCAAAGCATTGGCCATTTGAAATGACTTGTGAAATGTGGAATGAACTGTTACCAATTATAAGAACAGCATTAAGTAATCTAGCAGTGGAAACTGTTATAGATTGGAGTACGTGTTTTGCAACTGCCTTACAACGTAGAGATCCAAATAGACATCATTGGTTTTTGGAATGCTTGATGGAAGAACCTCCTTTAGGAGAATCTGAATCATCTTTTGTAGAATGTGGCCGTTTGTATGCTTTACAGAGAACCCTTAATCAACAATCATGGCGTGTTTCTCAATTGATGCAACGTTTACTCATCCGTTTAGAGAATAGATTATTAACAAATCCGTTTAGAAATTTAAGGGAACGTTTAGGATCATTATTAGTTATTGTATTTGAAGCAGATCTTCGATTTCCAAAATCCTTTGAGAATCAAGCAACCCCACGAGCACAACATTTTGTGGATAAAGTAATTCCAAAATTGCAATTACTTGCTCAAGACACTATAGCGTTGATTAGCAGGGAAGAACATTCTCTAGCCTCGGACATGGCCAATGTTAATTTTAATGATTCTATTAAAAATTCTAAATTGGATGTAAACGAACGGGAAGCAGCTATCAGATTGCTTAAGATTATTTGCAAATGGATTATAGATAGTGTGTTTAGATCGCAATATGGAACATTACCAGGATTTTACGAATTATTCCCAATTATTTGCCAAATGGAAAATTATGAAACGGATGAAGAATTAACCAAAATTTGTTCGGAAACTTTAGCTGTACTTGCACAAACAGTTACATTACCAAATGATATGTCAATAGCTTTAGATGCAATTGTAAAAATGTCCAAGCACTTATCATGGTGGGCAAGAGCCACTTGTTTAGAATTTCTTCAAGTTTTAATCTTTTATAACATGAGCATTGTATTAAGCAAAGATGAATGGGTTAATTCTATCAAAGAAGTGGTTTTAAATTTATTGGAAGACATCCGCTTAGAAGTACGAGAAAAAGCTGGACATGTTCTTGGTGGATTATTACATTGTGCATTCATTCCAGAGCAAAAGGCTTTACTAGTATGTATGCACATAATTTAAACGAAGTAATGTAATGTATATTTCAATTAAAGTTATAAAAAAAAATATATAAAAATTTATAAATATAATATAATCATAAAAATTTCAGGAGAAATTCAAATTGAAAGCAAAAATAAAATTGCATAAAAAATGTCGTGCAATATACAATAAAACAGAAGCAGAAAGAAATGCAAATTTGGATGCAGTACGCTTGCGGCATGCAGGTGTTCTAGGACTTTGTGCATTTATTCGTGCACATCCTTATGATATACCAGATTATTTGCCTCCCGTTTTTGAGCATCTTGGTCTTCATTTGAATGATCCTCAACCTATACCAGTTAGTATATTTAGAAAAATAAAAGCAAAAGACTTATGATTATTGTTCTTCGAAGATATAATTAGATAAAATTCTAAATGCATTGCTCATTTTTAGACAACCATAAGAAAAACACTTGGCGATTTTAAAAGAACACATTATGATGGATGGACCGGTGTAAATGGGCATGCACAGCATTTTACAGAAGAACAACTGGCTGTGCTGCAAGATTTATCAGTACCACCTTCGCATTATGCGTGACTGAGAAATAGTATTTAGAATATTCTCTCTTTATATATATATAAAAATTATAATATATATTTTCTTTTTAATATGGAAAGAAATTTTAATGAGAAAGAAAAGTTTACAATTACGGGAATCTTACTGAAACTAATGATATAAATTATACCTTATACTTATTTAATTATAAAAAAGTGGTGTTGTGTGCTATAAAGATATGTTGTTTCTATTTGGCTTTGTTTATATTTATTCAAATAAATTGATATTAAATCACATATTTTTAATTAAATTATTACAAATGTACAATTCATTATGATGTTCTTATTTACCTTTATATATAAAAAAAAATATATATTTCAAATCCTTAAATAATTTTCTATATGGAAATTAAGATTAGTTATTATCATTATTTATTAATTACTTTAATTGCTTGTTCTAGTTATTCTTTATTATAAATTTTGATTCATCATGATATATGGATATTTAATACATTTTTTTGAGGATATAAATAAAAATTTTACATATTCCTTTATTTATTAAAAATTAAAAATTATAAAATTAGGCTTTGACTTTTATCAAAATAGTTTTATTTTGAATTTTGACGAATAAAAATTGAAGCACTATCTTTTTTAATAGGTATGATTAGATATATCATACTTTAGAATTTTAATTATATGAATTATTATTTAGAATTACGATATATAGATTACTTTAAAATTATTTAAACTAAACATTGAAGTACTTACATTATTTACATTTTACATTATTTTTATTTATTTTCATTTATTTTTATTTATACTTCTCAGGTTAAATACTATAATTAATATTCTACTCATATACGTAATCATATTTACATATTTCACAATTCAAAATATGCATCTGCAATCTATTGATCCAACTATTATCTTTTATTTTATTTATTTCAACGCAATATCAAGATAATGGCTGCTTAAACACTCTTTAGCTATATGTTAAGTTTAATTAGATACAAAAAATATAAAGTTTGTACAATTAACAAACACTCATCAATTAATCTATTAAAGTATAATCTACTATATCATTTTATCTTGCTTTTGTCAGATATACTATTATTTTTACTGCAATATAAATATTTCTCTCATTAGCTCGGGTATTAGATTACACTCGAGTTAAGTCTAAAGATCGTATTGACGTATAGTGTGGATAGTTTCCTTATTGCATTTGTAATTCATATTTTATCCGTACTTGTCGCTGAAGTCGTATACTCTACGAGCGAAAAGTTGTGAAACTTTTAAAGGAGTTTTCTTTCTATGAGTTTACAAGTTTTAAATCAAGTTTTTAAATTCATACTTAGTTCTAAAGAAGTGATGTTGTGTTATATAAGGAAATGTTTCTTCTATTTGGTTTTATTTTTATTTATTTGAATAAATGATATCAGACTACATATTTTCAATTAAATAATCACAAATGTATAATTTATTATGATGTTTTTGATTCTATCAAAAAAAAAAAAAAAAAAAAAATATATATATATATATATATTTCAAATCTTTAATACTTTAAATTAAAATCTTAAATAATTTTCTTTATGAAAATTAAGATTAGTTATCTTTATTATTCGTCGGTAACGTTAACTTATCCTAAATATTATTCTCTATTATGAATTTTGATTCATTATAATATATGGATATTTGTAAATAAAAATTTTATACGTTCATGTCGCATGAAATTGAAATAATTTGCGCATATTATAAATTTGTATCTCTTTAAATATTGTTTTTTGTGCGCAGTTTTTAGGATATTCGAGAATCATGAATCGATGAAACAATAGATGTTTAGTTTATATGGGAAAATATTTTGTATGTATTCGTAATTTCATCTTTATAAACTATAGTATGCAATTTGTAAAATGTGAAATTACTCGTAGAAAGACTATCCTTGTAAATAATCATCTCCATATCATGTAACGAAATCAGAATAGGTCTATGTGAATAATTATAAGTTATAGCCATTATTATACAAACGAAAATGAAATGGAACTATTTCAAGTAATATAATACTTACAGTTTACTGAGACATATCATTTTTATTCACACATTGTATAATGTGTATTAATTACACCATTGTATATACCCGCGTACTAAAAACTTCTTATGTATTATTATTATTATTATTATATTATTATTATTATTATTATTATTATTATTATTATTATTATTATAATTAATTAGCTGACGCGTAACAATGTATTACTAGCACAATATAAATTTGACATAATTTTTCGAATGCATTAATTTTTGCTATACTGACGATATTTTGTTATGCACATTAGATATAAGGTAACAAAACAATACGGTGACCTTTATCTTGTATAAAAGATACATTTTCTTTTTTAATTAAAATTTGACTATAACTTCATATATAAAAATTGTTAAATGTGCATGATTATCCTTATTTTCTATAGAGTTATTTAAATTTTGCATTATTAAAATTACCACGCCTCTCCCAATATATTTATGTATATATATCAAATGTTAATGTTAGAATAATGAAAACACTTTCTCCCATAATATACGCGCGTTTATGTATCATCAATGCAAAATAAACAATCGCAAATTTATAAAATACCTGATAGATCATTATTCATTCATAAAATTGCAATTGAACAATTGTATGAAACATAACTGTGTTTCGTTTATATCCTTAATGTCATTTCAATATGAAACAACGGCGAACGAAATGAGAGGCAACACGTTTAGAAATAAAATTTGAAAAGATATTTATTGAAATCAACATTTCACGAATTGTACTTCTACTAATACACACGCAACAGAACAATAAGTCTATTGTTAAAATGTTTGTATGATTGAATATTTGTGAAATGTCGATTTTAAATATGTAACCGAGATCAAAGTTACACAAAGAAATTTTTACAAATATAAGCATCTTCCATGTAATATACAATGTAAGAAGCGTGCAGGTGCTTATTTTAACATATTAATGTTCACTTTACATATAAGTATGTAACATATGTATGTGTTTGTATATTAGTGTTGAAATATTTATTAATATTATATTAAATTACGTTATTGATCAGAGAGAAAAATGCACTAAACTTTCAATAGGAAAATAACGTAATTCTCTGACATATTTTAAAAATTGTTTGGATCATATAGGGGAGAGAAGCAGGTATATAGGGCCAATAACTATAAATTGTACATATTACAATTAAGCTATAAACTCAAAGTGCTTATTTTTCTAATATTCATACAGAAACTTATTTAATTTATTTTTTAAATTTAAATTGCCCATATACGCATCTTGCGCGTTTGAATATTGTAATACTAAGTCGACATTTCTATATATTGTTCACTTTCATACTAAGTAATCATATTTGAGTAATCATGTTTTTCACCCTTAAAAAAAAAAATTTCGGCCAAACAATTGTTGCATAACTCTGTAATAGAGTTGGTGGTCCATATGTGACAACATTTCACACTTCATATCTATTAATATTAACTGAAGACTTTTTTCCATATTTTTTGTCTCTGGTGATGAGTTTAATCGTTGCAGTATAAAACTGCTTTTCATAACATGTGTTTCTGTAAAAACAGAATAACTTATATTAAATGATAAGAGTTCAGTGGTAAGATAACATTTGTTAATTATATTTTTAGTAAATTAATAAATCTTACTTTTGGTAAAAGAGAATCAAAATTACATTTCTCAGCAGCACCCAGACTTAGACGACTCAATAGGACGTCCATGTTCTATCTTAACCTTGTTTGCTGGATCACTTGCTCCACTCGAGGGTGGTCCTACTCTACTTTTAATTTCTGCAGCCATTGTCATAAATGCTTGTTCTACATTCAAAGCATTTTTTGCAGATGTTTCTAAGAATGGAATACCAAGTTGATCTGCATATTCCTAAAGAAATATATAGAAGAAAACAGAATAAAATAATCAAATAAAATAAAATAGTATAGATAGACACAACATGATAGTGTGCTTGTACCTTAGCTGTAGTATAATCAACTACTTTTTTAGTATGAAGATCACATTTGTTTCCAACCAGAAGTTTATTGACATTATCACAGGCATAACGATCAATTTCTTCCAACCATTGTTTGACATTATTAAAGGTATCTTGATCTGTGCAATCATAAACAACAATAATACCATGCGCACCTCTGTAATAAGAACTCGTAATTGTCCTAAATCTTTCTTGACCCGCTGTATCCCAGATTTGCAATTTGATTGTTTTTCCATCTAAATCAATTGTTCGTATTTTAAAGTCTACACCAATAGTACTGATGTAACTTTCTGTGTACGTATCATCAGCAAAACGTAATAGCAAACACGATTTTCCAACTCCAGAATCTCCAATTAACAATAATTTGAACAAATAATCACTGAAATAAAATTATATAAAATTTTTTAAATAAAATTTTATAGAATTATACATAATAATTTATTACATTTCTATTACTATTATAATATATAAATAATCCATGTAACACAGATAATTAAATTCTCTTCCTTTATATTTCTATGAATCTTAAATATGATTATATTACAAATGATATATTTGTTAAAAAATTTACCTACAATATATCTTATGTATTGAAAATATATATGAATAAAATGAGAAAAGTATCATTATATTTTGGAAAAATTAAAAAAAAAAAAAAATATAATTTCGAACCTGTATTAAATAGATATTTAATAACAGATGTTCATTACATAAAATATAAATAGCTTCATTGTTCCAATCAGTTAACTTTTATTGTTTAACGTTATTCAATATGTGCTTATTAAGATTACATATGTTTTTAACATATACATCTTAATATTGAACTATTTTAAATTTGTCAAACTAATAAAATAATTCATGATATTTTATTTGTACATCATAGCTGTACAAATGTTTACTTGTAATATCATTTTTCATATTGATAAATTTAATTTTGTTAATTTTTTATTTTAATACAACAAAAGAAAGCTATATGTAAACGTATGAGAATGAACTTCTAAAATGGGGACGGTGGAAGGAGGAGGGAGAAGAGGGGAGAGGTGGATCTGTCAGACAGTTCAGCTTGAATCCTTTTAGATGATTAGACAAAAGAAAACTATATTACGTAGAATTGTTTTCATTAGTTTCGTCAAATCGTTTATCATCGCGATCAAAAAGAGAGAAAAATAAATGGGTTAAGATAGAAAAATTGCAAGGAAGATATCTGTCTACGATGTCTACGTAGAAAGAAGTTTACTTACTATTCAGGATTCATCGTGGACATGCTATGTCGATATAATACGTTCACTGATATTCGTATGTATTTTTCACCTCAAATCTATAAACGATTCACGTTAAAACGATACAACCTCACGAAAAGCAAATCTACAGATTCACTAATCACGTTCTTTAATGCGAAAGAACTGTAACAATGGCGGTCGTAGCAACTCCTCCCAACGAACGAATGAGACGACCACCATTGACGTAATGCCAGAATGGCAGCAGGTGCTGTTTCACTCCCTCTACTTGACGGGAACCGAGCAACTTTAGAAAAACATGACGTCTGCGCATAATTCCCCTCTCATTGCTTCTTCGTTTATATCTTTTCTTTTTTTTTTTTTTTTTTTTTTTTTACTTCAATTTTTTATCTTCGTTTCTTTATACGATAGTTTCTTTATACGATTCTATTGGTAGCTATAAATATTAATTAATTTTGTATTTTTGTTTTTTATTTCTTTTTTTTTCTTTCTTTTAGGAAAAGTTCTATTGTCCAAAGCAAGCATACAAATGAAATTATCAGCAAAAGTATACAGACTTGAAAATAAAAATTATATCTGTGTTTTTATTATTTATTAATAAAAATATGATTATATATATATATATATATATATATATATATATATATATATATTTGATATATATCAAATATACACACATATCGTTTCTCTTTTCTTTAATCATCCTTTACCTTTAAATCCATTTGAATTATTTCATTGGCGTAAAAACAATTATGGCTACTTTCCATCAAATTATCACAAGCCAATCGGCGATCATCATATATATTTATTATTTATATATCGATTTTTTTATTTTCAATTTCAAATTATATTTTACATATTCTATAAAATTACGTTTGTTAAAATAAAATTTTTTAAATATTTTGTTATATATTAATTTTTATTTAGTATACAACGAACTGTTTCTAGGATCGAGTTCATGTCATACATTCAAGATGGGTGACTCGATGACTCTGTTATAATATATTGCAATATGATTTTATAATACTCGGTGTAGTCCATTTAAATCGTGTTATAGTTTAAATTTCTAAGTGTTTGTAAATATAATAGTCCTTTAAATAAGTTATCTTTTAAATGTTGATAGTAGTACTAATATGTATTTAATACTAATATATCAATGAAAAAAGTTGATATTATTTATCTAGAGAATCAGTCTTGAAGCTGTCAGAGACTGTAATGATAGAATTTTCTTTATTTTTACAAGTATTAAAGGTTATCTTTAATGTCATTAAAATATTCACAAGCAGTTGACACATCAAAGGTTCCTTTTAGAAATGTAGATGGAAAGAAACTAGGATTAAGCGAAGGCTGTTCAAGCCCAAACTTTGAATCCTATGGTGTTATAAAGTTTATATTACACAACGATGAACCAGTAAATATTATTGCCAGCGTTTTATCACTTTTCTGCATAACATTACTGTTGTGGATTATATTTGATAGCCTTGTATCTTCTCTTTTATCTACTTTTACTTTGATATTATACTGCAAATATTACTTTACTTCTACAAAGAAAGGTTTATCTTATTATAGAATTTCTTATACGAATATAACTTCTTATATATTAAATATTTTATTAAATATTTCTTTTGATTTATTCAGATATATTATTAATAGTGCCGTCAATCGGTATACATATTACTATAGAGAAAACATTTGCTGGTTTTAATTCATATACATTTTTACCTTGGGATACAATAGAAGATTTATTTATCAATGAAGTAATTATAAGAGTAAGTGAAATAAATAAGTTATAGAGAGAGAGAAAGTGTGTGTGTGAGAAAGTGCGCGCGCACGCGTATATAAAAAATGAAAGATATATTATTTTCAGCAAAGAGTCTTGTATTATTTGACATTTATAGTGAAGGAATCAATTAATGGTAGAAATCAAATAAGATTGGTTCCTTTATTCCAAGATCTTTTACCTGAGAGAAAATGCCTGGAGTACATATACATAAAATTAGCGAATTTGATTGGCTTGAACAACAAGAAGGATCTACATTAACTGTACCTGGGTCTTATTGGCTATGTTATAAAAATAATATTTATAAATTCACTTTTAAGTATCATCGTACAATTAGGTAATATATTACATGGCTTCTTGACATAAATTATATTTTATGTATATTTACTTATTTTATTTTAGGAATTCTAAGGAATTTATCTATGGAAAGGAATTAATGAAAATAATCAGAAGAATTATAAAAAGTCAACCATGTCAAGGGCAACAGTTTCGTACAAAACATATTCTTGTAACATACAGTATCCTTTGTATAATTTGTAAAAAAAAAATATATATATTTAAAAGATAAAATTAATTTTACAAGAATATCAGATATTTTAAATTAAATCCAAGATTATTTCTCACAATCTTTGCGTTATAATTAAAAAAAATATATATATATGTTTCTTTAATAGTTACTTCTAGATCATACATCATGGACACGCCAGGATAAAATGTTTGCCATTCTTAAATTTCAAAAACATACAGAAGCTGCTACAGTTTCACGAGCAATTGTACTTACTGTAAAAATTTTTAAAGATGAAAGCTATATGCCAGATGGTATGATTATTTATTCAGAAACTGAACCAAAACCAATTAAATCTTTAAACCGTACTAGCAAAGATAATGGAAGAAAAAATATAGAAAGTGAATGTAAGGTAGATACAAAAACTTCAAATCTTGATGAATTAAGAATTAATACTACGGATACAAATAAGCATGTAAATAATTTAAGTTTATATCATGATCAAAATAATTTGACTTTATCAAGTGTAAACAATGAAAACATAACAGATGAAGACAATATAATAAAATGTAATAGGAAATCTTCATCGAATGTTTCTTTAATAAATGAATCGGTAAATTTAGAAAATAAAGATGCATATAAAAACAAAAACTGTTCGATATCATTTAAGAAAAGAGAAACAGAAAAGAATGAATATCAAAATAGTATAGAGAAATCATCTTTATCAAATAAGATCGAATTCCAAGAAATAATGCAACATGAAGAAATTGAATTACAACAAATGAACGATAACTCGTCAAATAATATAATAAATTCAAACGATGAAGGCGTTATAGATTCTGTGAATTTACCATATCAATATCTCATCGAAAAAGAAATAGAAAATGCAAAAAAGAAAGTTGTTCGTATTTCTTTGTTAAATGTTAATAAATCGATTTCAATAATTGCAAATCAAGAATTGAATGCAGATTCTACAACAAAATCTGAAAATAAGCATATTAAAAAAGGAATGAAAGAAAACAATGGAAATAATAAGAATTACATAAAACATAAAGTTTCTGAAACAGGACAGAGTAATGAAGAGCAATGTACAAAATCTACAAAATATCTTTCAGCAAGTTCGAAAGAATTGATAAATGATCATGATAAAGCAAATAAAGATCATAGCAAATCTAAAAGAAATGGAGAATTGGAAAAAAAAATAGATGATAATACAGTAAAATCCTCCAATATTACTGATTTAATAATGAAAGGTCGTATGTTTATGATTCAACAGGATCAAGACATTGTATCAGTTGTAGAACAAAAAACAAAATCAGATATAGATGAAGTTTTAGAAAATTCAGAAAAATTCGAAACTAAGGAGGGAGAGAAATGTTTATTAAATTCTAGTTTATTGAAATTGGAAAATTTGATAACAATGATTGAAGTGCCAAAAGAAAGTATTAAAAGTAATAATGAGAGTAAAATTACAATAAATAATAATTTATCCTTAAATTCAATATTTATAACAAAAGATTCTATTAATGATCAGCACATAGAGGTACCAATAAACGTGATGGATTCGTCCACATTTATTAATTCACAAAATATTGCTACATCAAGCAAGTCGTTTATTCATAATGAAGAACATGAATCAAATATGAAAAATATTGTTATATGTGATGCAACAACAAAATGTAAAGAAAATGTATTAGAAAATATTGAAGGTGAAAAAGATATTACTTCCGAGATGCAATATTGGAATAACGAGTCTACAAATCTTTTTGAAGAAACATCAAATTCTTGTAAAAGACTTGATATAAAAGATCATTTAATAACGAATGTTGAACATGATTTAACTGTTTCTGAAGATCATATAAATAGTAACAAATCTAAAGGTATAGAAGCTACTAATAATTGCAATATTATTTCGAACAATGTTTCAAATGTTCCAAGAATAATTTCAAGTCAAATTATAACAATAGATGAAATGCCATTAGCATTACAAAATATTGTCAAAGAAAAATTATCGAAACGTAATACATCTATAAATCATAAATCAAATTTGCACGATAGTTCATCACATATTACAAGATTAACTTCATCTAATAAGTCAGCAGTACTAGATGTAACGAGTAAAGTAGAATTTTTGGAAACAGAATCTTTGTCTAATGTGAAAAAATGTTTGACTCCATCATCTGATAATATCGTGACAAAATATAATAATGCATCACTTATATGTTCAAATATTGAAAATACAAAAGAAACAGAAATATCACGTAAAAAAAGAAAAAAATCAAATGATTATGATGCAAAGAATCAATCTATTGAAACGGAAAATAATAAAACAATACTATCTACTCAATGCAAAATATATTATCCAAAAAACAAAAGAAGACATAGAAAAAGAAAAAAACAACAAGATTATAAATACAATACAAAGATGAAAGTAAAAATGATGAAAATGTCAACTCATACGTCTGACGCAGTTAAAACAAAAAATTCTACTTTACCAAACAAATTACAAGACATTACAGAAGAATTTTATCAGGATTTAATGCAACATGGTAAACATAGTAATAGTACTTTTGATCAAAAAGCTTTGAGGCATACAAGATCATTATATTTACAAACAGATATAAAAAATGAGGATAAACGCATAGAGATGTTAAAGTTTATAGAAGATATTACAAGAGGCGTCAAAGTTGTTGTAAAACGTATGAGTATAAAAAAATATTATCAGTATTTTAGGAAATAATTCCTCATTATAGTCTACATAAATTAATAAATTGTATTATATAGTAAAACATCTAAATAATTGCTTAAGTAATATCTATATTAATTGTATTAGAGACTGCTTTCTCTTATATAATATTAATAATAAATTATATTCTATACAAATATACATTCTGTATTGCAACGTTTCTTCTTTAATCATAGTTACAAGAAATGAGTGATGACCAAATTACATATGAAACAGTTTATTTATTTCACAAAACTTCTCCTTTTCAATTTGTTCTACAACCATTTTTAGATTATCAATTTTACTTAACATTTTTTTTAACTGCATACCTTGATGTTTGTATGGCACATTTTGTTTCTTAGACGCAATATTTAAAAGTGCATTTTGCTCTTCTGTTAGAGGCTGTATATCATGACAAACTTTTATATTTGGTATAACTTTCACCTTCTGTAATGTGCATCATATAAAATAAATAAATTTATAACAGTAATTATATTAAAAAGAACATAAATATAGAACATGTTAATTTTAAAAGTAATCATAACCTGTATATCAGTGGTTAATCTAATACATTTTTCTAATTCTTCAGCACATAATAATGGATAGCGTTCTCGAGCATCACAAACTTCAAACAGTGCATCTTCACATTTTTCTTCTAAGTCATCTGAAAATGTCTAAGTAAAAATATTCTGTCATATTAAAAAGCGTTATGTATTTAAATGTATTTACTCATTGTTATTAATTTTATTTCGTCTATGCAATTCAAAAAATAATATTATAGTATATTGATTTATTTGAATAAAAAAATAAAAATATAAACATAAAGCGTTCTATATGTACGATTTCAAATGTCATTAAATATATATTTAGGAAGAATTATACAATTTATAGAAAAAATGTTGCCAACTGTATAATTCAAAAGATAACGATATTACATTATAATATTATTATTGAAATATAATTGCTATTTAAAAAAAAAAAGGAAATATATGAATAAAAGATTGTATATTATAATATTTGAAAATATGGAATGAAACAAATATTTTTTTAATAATAATCAAATAAATTATTTTGAAAGATAAAGAATCGTTTATATGTATCGCGGCTCATTTTAAATGTTTTATCTGATGAAATATTTAAAGAAAGCAATAGTTACAAATTTGTTTTAACAGGTGTATCGTTAAACGGAAATCAATTTTGTTAATACTTCCGTCTATGTGGCAGATTCTGTAATACTTCCAAGTGAATTGCATATTTTCATGTGAGCTTAAATGTCGTATCGCCATTAGTGTTGGAATGCCGTTATCTTGAACGATTGAAGAAACAGTTAGCTAAATTATTCTTTCTTTTTCCTTATTTCATTGGTATACAAAGAGTATACGAACGAATGTTCTTTCGTGTTTTCACAAAATATATTTGTGGCAATCGTAACTTTATAAAACCCCTTTTAATTTTTTATTTCCTATCGTTATCATTCGTGTAATGGGGTATCTTAAATCCATAGGTACTGCTTTTATTTACACAGCTCTTTTATTAGCTGTGATTACATTTTTACCAGGACTTCCTCCAGATGCTAAGTTTTCAGAATACAGGTACAGTCGTTTATATATACTTTCTATAAACTTTCAATAAACATCTAAGATAAACATATTTTAATAAATATTTTAGCATAACACCGCCAACTAAGCTAAGTGGAAAATTAAATAATAATCGCATAAATGGGATAGAATTTTTGCATATTGGAAAGTTAAAGGGTCCTGAGTCTTTTGATTCTTATAATGGAGAATTATATGCCGGCTTACAGGGAGGCTATGTTGTTAAAATCGATGAGAAAGGAATTATACCTTTTGTAAAATTTGGTGGCAAATGTGGTAAGTTGATAAGTTTTTAATTACCATTTATATTTATATAATTATCAATTACTTTTCTATAAAGTATTAAAACATAATTTTGCTTTTATTTATAATTGTGCAAATAATAATTAAATTTATCAAAATTTATAGATGGAATCTTGCAATATTATGAATGTGGTAAAGTGTTGGGTATAAAGTTTGATAAAAAAGGCAATTTGTATGTTATTGACACTTATTTAGGTATTTTTAAAGTTGATCGAAGTGGAAATTATGAAAAAATTATTGATATATCTAAACGAATAGATAATAAAATTCCAAGAATACCTAATAGTTTAGATATAGCAGAAAATGGAGATATATTTTGGACAGATTCTAGCGCAGATTTCCCATTGTATGATGCTGTTTATAGTATATTTATTAATCCATCTGGAAGGTAAAATTTATTTTTTATAATATTTAAAATATTATTTTAATATTTATAATATAAGAAATAAATATATATTCATTTATATACATTTATATTATTATATTATTATTTATTACAGACTTTTTCGATATAATGCAGCTACAAAGACCAATGAAGTATTACTTGAAAATTTGGGATTTTCAAATGGAGTGAAATTAAGTAAAGATGAGAGTTTTTTAATTATAGCAGAAACATTAACTTCACGTATTATTAAATACAATTTGAAGGGAGCTAAAGCAGGACAACAAGAAATATTGCTCGAAGGTCTTCCTGGCCTCCCTGATAATATACATACTGACAATCATGGTGGCTTCCTAGTTAGTCTATATACTTATGTAGATTCAGAAAATCCTCAATTAATGCAAATATTAATGCCACATCCATATTTAAGAAAAATGATAGTAAGACTTTTCACATTGATAGAAGCTCCATTTAAATTAATACAGAATGTTTATCCAAATTTTTACACAGAAAGAATTATTCATGCAATTGGTTCGTTTGAAACAGTAAATGTTTTGGTGGAACCTATATCGGTAATATTGCATTTGGATTCCAAAGGAAAACTTGTTGATGCTGCATATTTAATAAATGAAGTGAATACTTTAAGTTCTGCTTTTATTCACAAAGGATATCTATGGTTTGGGTCACCACATAATGAATATGTAGCTCGAGTACCTTTAAAACAAGTCTTTCCTCATTTAGCACAAAAGGAAAAATTAATGCATCATTCAAATATACAAGATACAAAGGAACGTCCAAAAACACATAGTACAACGGTAAAACCACAAACTGTAAAGACTCCAACCGTTCAAACATTATCAACAACAGAAAAACCTATAACCAAAACTGCAAGAAGTACAGAAACTTCTACTTCAATTGGAACAAGTCCCAAAACATCTACTAATCAGGAAAAAATAGCTACTTCCAAACCAAGTACAACGTCAGTACCAAGTACTACTGTCAAACCAAGTACAGCATCAGTACTAAGTACTACTTCCAAACCAAGTACAACGTCAGTACCAAGTACTACTGTCAAACCAAGTACAGTATCAGTACCAAGTACTACTGTCAAACCAAGTACAACATCAGTACCAAGTACTACTGTTAAACCCAGTATTACATCAAAAACAACTCCAACTCAAAAAGCAACCACAGGTGCAACTAAGCCTACTGCAAAATCAAATACTGAAACGACTCCAAAATCTAACAATAAGGAAATTAAATCAGAAACAGCGAAAAATAAAGTAATTTCTGATGTTAAATCAGAAAATATAAAAGAAATAAATTCAAAATCAGAGATAAATAAACGAACAGTTCAAAATAATCAATTTAAAGCTCAAAAGCAAGAAGATCAAAATACTGAATCTCCTAATATAAATAATAATAACATTCCAAAATAAAAATTAATATTAAGACATAATTATTTAAAAAGTCAAATAAGGCAGGGTTGTTGTTTTATATTATGTTTTATGTTTCAAGTTGATTTAATTATAAGATAGAATTTTTATATTTCAAAGTAATGCATATTCAATTCTCTTAAATACATTCCATAAAGATTTGTGACACAGTTAATTTTTCATTATAACGGTTCCATTGTAATAATGAGTAAGGCAAAAGATGCTTATATAAATATTTGTTAAAGACTGTGATTTATATTTAAAAATAAGCATGAAATTATTTTGTTTTACAAATTCTATATATATATATATATATATATATATATATATATATATATATATATATATATATATGTATATTTAGGCATGTGACCGCAAGATTATGTTCTCGATGTAATAACAAATATAACAAACGATTATGTTCAAAACTATTTGAGATATTAACAAAATCTTTTAAATTCTTAAGAATAATTTTAACTTAATTTAACTGTCAAAATGAATGAATTCAAAATGACAGACCTTTCAAAAATTAAACCTTTTATAAAAAATTATATACAAATTCGAATTAAATTAAAAAAAATAAATGAACATTGTGCAATAATGTTTACAATAGTATTAGACATTGACGTGAATTACATTGGTCGTGCCTATTCTGTGCTCCACACAGAGAAATCTTTATTTATATATTCTGATTCTATTGATCGTATAATAAGGTCAATTAGTTAATAAGACGTAGTTTTAAATGTTTTGAGATAGTTGAAAATGAATTATCTCAATTAAAAATTTTTTAAGATAATTAAAAATTATAAGAATATGTTTATTTATCGAATGAATTCTTCATTCATCTTTGATGATATTGATAATTTATTTCTATCTTTATTGTAAAGAAATATGTGGAAATAGAATGCGTTAAAACGTAAAAAGGAAAAATGAAAATAAATTTTCATATGTTAATTCATATTTTAATATATCATATAATAAGTATATATACATATAAAAATGAGATATTTTTTCTATGAATTAATTTTAATAAAATTAAGATAATTATTACTTTCAATGCTCGACATGTTATATCGTAACTATATATTTCACAATAAAATTATTGTTTGATGTTTATTGATGTTCTTTCAAAGATATATCTTGGATATATATTAATAGGGGCATTAATTTTTATTGTATAATATTTATAAACATGATTTACATTTCAAAACTACAATTTTGTTTTGATAAAGTATATAAAATTGAAAATATTGAATAGATCTATTTAAATATTAAGTTGTTTTGTTACAAATATTGGCAATAAAGATTTTAATTTTTCACTTAAAAATAATTTAACCTTCCATAAAAATGTTGGCTTTTTAACCAAATGCCAATATCCATTTCTTTTAAATTGTGCAAATTTCTCTGCTTTGACTAAAGACTTGTAATATATTAATGTAGATTCGTTATTTAATAAATAATCTTGATCATTGCATATTGAACCAAAACCTAGCTTTACTAATTCTTCCGCGATATTTATAGATTTCTAAAAATATTTAATATCAAAAATATAACAAATATATAGCGTGTATAATGAAATATAATTATAAAAAGCATTTTTATTTACCTGATTTTTTTCTGAAAAGGTAACAATACAATTCACATAATCCTTTTTTTTAACTAATGGAAGAAATGTAATGTTTTTTCCACTAATTACAATTTGTAACCAACTTATACCTGTAATAATATATTTTGGAGTATGTTTATAAGATAAACATATTATTTATTAAATAATATTATTTATTAATTAAATAAATTATAATACTTACCATGATTAGTTGTGTTAATGCCAGCTAATTTTATTGGTAAGTACTTATCTCTGCCAAATCGTGGGAAGGGTATCAAAGGTTTATGATCTATCAAAAGCAATGTACCATATGAAGGATCTATACGTGCTACACGTCCTTGTAATTCTGTATTTCTTAGAAAATGGCGTGGTACATCAGATGGTTTTTTAAATTTTGCAAACTGGTTGGTAATAATAAAAAAAAAAAAAAAATAAATATCATAGATAAACAATTAATCTACAAAAAAAAATTGTCGTACATACTGGCCTTATTTTATACAATGCGAATAATAAACCAATTCCAGTGATGCCATAGCTAATAAACTATAGAAAAATAAATATTAATATAATTGAAATATTATCCATAAAGATAAAAATTACTCTTGTAATATTTAATTAGCTTACCATTACTGCTCGATTATTTTGTTCCATAAAAATAGTGAACTTTTGAAAGACAGTGGGCATTTTTTCTTTCTCCATGATTTCTACTTTATTATTTTTATTTTTCTATAATTTCTATTTTTATAACGTATATCACCTTTCTTAAATTTTGTAAGGTTAAGTACACTGTACATGGATCTGTTTCATACATTCATCATTTCTCCCGGTATAGATATTATGTGTAGAAGAATAATATATCGAAGTAAAACATTACTACATATATATTAATAATTTTAAATTTAGGCGTAAGTACGAAATAAGATCGTATTGAAAAATATTTAAAAAAAAAAATATAGAATAAGTTGGGACGCAGTTATACAACCATAAATAAAGAAAAATCTAAATATAATTACAATTATGATAAACGTATCTTTTACAGACAGTTAATTGTTATTTCATGTTAGAATAATATATCCTTAAACGTATATTAATATTATTTTATAGTTTTATTAATTGTATTTAAAAATTATATTTGAAAAATTTTTCAAATAACAATTGATTTGATCGCGCACATGGCAAGACGAGGATGTGCGCATGCGTCTAATACATTCACTTGTTTCATTTTCATAGTTAGTATCTGTATGAAACGTACATATATGCATATGCTTCATTAATATGTGTTTGTATGTTCATGTGCGCACACGTAGCGCGTAAAGCAACGACAAGTGACTAAAGAGAAGAAGACACTAAAATTGTAGTGTCGTCAAAGCTATCACGACAAATGTTTTAATTATTATTTTTCCATTTTGCTACATTTATTTTGTATATTAGGAAATAATTCTTAAGATTTTGTAGAAGGAAGAAATAATTAGAAAAAGATGTTTCGAGAGGGACAATACATAGAAGTGATAAAGGTATTTTGTCCTGCAACAGCTGTTGACAGCTGTCAAAATGATCACGTTGTTTTATATTCATCATTATAAAAGCAAAAGCTGTGGGTGTGTTTTCAGGCTTCAGATAATTGCGTGGCGACGGTTGTCGTTACTGTGCAAGAACAAATTATTGAAATAAAGAAGAAAAAGATATCTACCAACAAGTGGCTCGATCTCGAAGATTGGGCGGCGGTTTATAAAATATTGGAAAGAGTCATTTTACGTAACTGCAAAAATGATATTAGCGAGCAATGCCGTAGAAAATTCGAAGGGTGTCAATGGAAAAAATCTACAAGACAATTAGAGATAACGTAAGAAAAATATCAGTTTTATTCGAAAGTAATTCTCTGATATTTATCTTGTACGTGTTTAAATTAAAAAATTAAATTGCAGATGTACAATTGATTCCTTTGAATGGACCAAAGATACATCATTGTTAACGATTAGAGTAAATGTGTCACCTGCAAGAAGAAAGTTTACAAAGAATGATATACATGAACAAAGTTCGGGTGATGAAAAATCAACTTCTAAAGAATTAGTAGATAATTTAATAAAGAAGGAAATAGATCTAGAAAAACCTGATAATCATAGCAGTTTGCAGATAGAACAGTCAAATTATTCTCCTGATCAGGCATTAGAAGAGTATGTACCAGATTCACCTATAAAGAAAAATTCTCCTCCTTTAAAGTATATACCAAGTAGAAAAAGTACACTGCAGAGTATGCAAATGACATCTAATGAATATACACCAGTGCAATCATGTAATGATGTTTTGGATAATGTTCCATATGTACCTAACTCCATTAAAAATTTCAATGCTTCTTACGAAGCTTATGAACCTCATAGTATTACTTCTATGGAATTAGTAGAAGAATATGTACCTAATTCTAAAGGTATAAAGCCTTCGGTTGAAGAATACGAGCCTAATTTTAGAGGAAAGTTAATGAAATTTGATGAAAGTTATGTACCATCCAGTGTACAAATTTCAAACGAGAATGTAAAAAGAGTACAAAAGATAGAAAAATTAAAGTCACGTAGAAAAGGAACACTTATAAATAAAAAGAAAACAGAACTCGTTTAGTACGAACAAAATGGATTGTATAAACTGATCATTGTGAAAAATTACTTTTGATAAATGAATTACTTATAACATATGTGGGTATGTGAGTGTGCGTATATATATATAAATAGTTTTATTATAATATTAATAAAAAAATAATGATACTGTATCGCTTTAATAAAATGTATATTCTTAGAATTGATATTATCAATCGATTCTCGATGATTTTTTTAAATCGTTTTCGGTTAAGTCTACAATCGAGAACTTAAAAAATATTTAATAATAGAATCAACTTGATTACACGTTTATTCATTATTATCTTTTGTCTCAGAAGTTGGTTCGTCGATCAAGTTTTGTATCGGCTCGCATTTATTTTCGGTTATTTCATTTATAATTTCTTGTGTTTCTTGATGTTGCTGTTCTTGTTCTTGTTCTTGTTCTTGTTCTTGTTCTTGTTCTTGTTCTTGTTCTTGTTCTTGTTCTTGTTCTTGTTCTTTTTCTTCTTCTTCTTCTTCTTCTTCTTCTTCATCATCCGTGTCATCATCAGCACCAGGATGAGCAGGAACTTTATGTACTGGGCTTCCAGTTGTTTGCATACTACCTGGTTTTTGCCACATTTTTTGTGATTCCTTATATTGAGAAAGAAATAAAATTTGATTATATAAATGTAATTGTACATTCATTATAAATTATTTAGAAGAAAAAAAAAAAAAAAGAAATTTATATACGGAATGAAACCTTACCTTTATACCGCTCACTTTTTCCATATAATAATCGTAAACGAATTTAGCCATATGTGGCATGTCTTCTATTTCCATTGGAGATGTCGATGGAATAGCATCGTTTAATCTATCAGTAGGATAAGTTTCTTGTGGTAAAAGTTGAAGCTTTAATGGTCGTTGCATCAGTTGATTGAATGCAGGCGTAAGCTCGAAACAATTTTTAAAAAGGGATACTCTGGCAAAGACGTATAGACCTAGTCGTGCTCTTGACATTGCTACCACGAGACGTCTAGCATCCCTTAAATGACCTACTGCTCGTGTTTTTACTAGAGATAATATTATATAATCATTTTGTTGACCCTGATACTTATCGACGGTTGTTACTTTATTTGGCCGACCTATTAATGGATTATTTGCGCATCTTATATTTATTACATCTCTTATAAGGTGTTTTTGACCGTTATATGTAGTTAATATACTAATTTTATCCGCTGGATAACCCAAAAGACGCATGTACATAAACACAGCAACACAATATTCTGCTTCAGCGAGATTTTGATAAAAATATGCACTAGGCTCACTTTCTCCAATACCATTGAAATCTTCGACATTAACCAATTGAAAATCGTAAAGGAAACCTGCATTTGCCACTAAATATTCAGCACTACGTTCTACGTGTAATAAATTACCAAGCTTTTTGTATCGCCAATTATATAAATTACATATACTCGGCCTAGCACGTCCTTGACCATCTAAATCAACCGTTGGAACACCTAATCTTACGAATCGTGCGAAAAGAGACTGTTCCATATTCGAATATTTTTGGAATGCCATATTTTTAATAACAGGTGGCAATTGATGATGATCGCCAATCATTATCCAACGTTTTAAACGATTATAACCATCTTGAGGATTTTGAAGTAATAACGGAATGAAAGTTTCAATTTCTAAAATTTGTGCAGACTCTTCCATTAGGATGTTGTCATATTTGAAACCCATATCCACAAGTTCACGCCTTTTTAAAGCTGCGTGAGTACATGTCATAGCTATAACCTTTGCCTCCTTCACTAGTAAATATTTAGATCTATCAAGTCCGGATCTGAGCAATTCGAATGCTCTAAATTCTTCTAATTGTGCGAATATTCTTTCAATATATCTATAAACATAATGTACTTAGATTAGATATATATATATATATATATATATATATATATATATGTGTATATATATAGAATGTAATTATCAGATATTACGAAGAGATGGAAATAACATATGTATGTACCGGAAACAACTACGAGCAATCTCTATATCTTCCTCAAATGTCTTATGTTTAAATAATGGTTGTGGTGCATTATCGAAAAATTTATGGAATGGAAATTCTTCATCCACGATAAAAGCCGTCGACGTCGAGGTTGATGATGCGTCTGATCCCTGTTTTTGTTTAATCCTAGTCTCAAAACGTTCCCAACGTGTTTGTATTTGATACATAAAGAAATGTCCTGCTGTCTCGCAAGTATATGCTACATCGCCCTTCACATTTAACGATTCCTTTTAACAAATATTAGTAAAATAATGTCAAAGTTCTTTGTATAATTTATATAATAATAATAAATTTAATAAATTAATATAATATGATAAGATTGATATATTACCTGTAGTCTTTGTACTTCCATAAGTAGATCTAAACGTTTAGCTAGCACATAGTTTACTCTACCATATCTACTGAAATCTTTTTCAGTTTCTAATGCCTCTTCTCCATGACCAAGACGTAACAAATGACGTTCATCGATATCAAGTGCCATAATTTTTTCAAACAATTGATTTAGTGCTTGATTCGAATGCGTTACAATGAGTGTTCTTTGATAAGGAAAATTATGATAAAGATTAGATATAATTTGAACTGCTACATCAGTTTTACCAGTACCAGGTGGACCTACTACAAGCGTTAAACCTGGTTGCATTCCAGCTCTAATGGCTTCCACTTGTGTTGGTGTAAAAGGGATTTGATTTCTGCAATAAATATCATATATATATATATATATATTTACATAAAATAACGTAATTTAAAGAATAACAATATCATGGACAAATAATTTCTTTTTATACGAACTTCTTAGGTTCATTAGCTTTGTATGGGCCTCGGCTAGGAGGTACGTGAGGTTCAACTATAATAATTTTGTCAACATGTTCATTATTTTGTTTAGCGATAACATCTTCGAACGTCAATCGGAAAGGTCTAACGAGTTTTTCTTGTTCATCGCATTTCACTCTAATCTCATAATGTGGAAAGCTAGACCGTAAATGTTTTATATCAAGAAACGTATCGTTGAAATCCATCGTTGCTATTTCATTCGGCATTCTGTTAATAATCATGATGATTAATAAATATTGTTCACACTATCTCTTGATAATGGAATGTTAATAAAATTCCACTTGTCAAAGATCATATACCTAGAATAACGAGCAGCACCAGGATCACCATAACCAAGTATAATATCATGAAGCCAATCCGGAACAACACATTCCGTGTTCATAAGTTCTCGTATAGTCTCTAAAACAGCTTTAAAGTTATTTTCTTTAGGCTTTCGTCTCATTATTACGTTAAATCCTTCGTAAACATCTTCACCACCGTGACTAGCATTATCCATATCGATTCGATATTGATTAGAGTCTAACCATACTCTGTAAGTTCTCGTATCTCCTGGTAAAATAGGTCTTGGTTCGGGACCATCTTCAATAACTCTTCCATTGGAATCTAACATACCTTCTACTTCACATCCACGTACTGTCGCTAAACCAACTTGTGGTATAAAAGGAAGCTTATGACTGTATTTTGTACCTATTAGGATAACAAAAATCTGTTGAAATATCTCTCTCTCTCTCTCTTTCTTCCCCATTGGATATAAATGTTAATTTTATAATCTCAAAGTTACGAATAATTATAATAACATTAATGTTACCGATCGGATTTTGTGGTTTCACTGTAATAAGAAAACAAACGTCATGCTTCCGAAGATTTTCCCATTCTGATTTGATCTCCTTTCGAACACTCAAATTGATCGTGACATCGGCACGTACTCGAGATGGTCTCTTTTCACCGATATTAGGTTTGGCTACTTCAACGACTGCAAATTGTGTAATCGGTTGTGCCATTCTGGCCCAACCACCAAAATATACACCACCGTCTTCAGCTTGCCTAAAAAAAAAAGTAACGTTATTCCAGTGTACAAGAATTGTAATATGATTTGGCTTATCGTAATTCATATGAACCACATACCATGGACTCAATCTACTCACAGCGTCTTCGATATCTTGGCGTATTTCATCTGTAAATGATAATGAAATCAATGTAAACATACAGATATTTCGAAAATATAGATATTGAAAATACGTACATGTGGATTCTAAGCGAAAAAGATTAAAGTTTCTTAAGAGATAATCGTGGAGAGTTAAAAATTGTAAGTTTAATTTCGGCAAAGCCAAACAGCCTTCGCCTGAAAAATATTCGGTTGGTACGATACTTTCGTTCCAAATGATATCCTCGGTTGGATAAAGTGGCATTTCATTTAATTCTTCGAGCTGTGATGCTCTACGTTCGTGTCGCGATATCTGAAATAGAGAAGAAAAAAAATTTGTGTAAAAAAGAAAAGAGTAGAATTCCGCCGCTTTTGAAAATACGAGTAAAGATTGCTTTTAAATTACCAATAGTTCTCGAAGAAAATCTATGTCCAAGCGATACCAATTTTCATTTTTCTCCCTTTCCTTCGGTGGTACCAAATTCAAATAACTTGCAATAGATTTCAATTCTTCTTGACTAAAAAGTAAAATCAACAAATGTGTAGATACATATAAATATATTTTTATTCTGTCAATAGAATAAATTTATATTTAATTATAATATATATTCACCTGAGAGATCCAAAATGTTTATTAAGCGCATCTCTGGTATCCACGCTTGCTACGTTTGCCAAGGCAAAATTTCGTAGATCACGAAATTTAGCAAAGACCGCTTTCTGCATTTGGGAAAAAAAAATACATATACAGATTTTACAATTCATATACATTTATTTTAGATAGAAATGATTGATACGTCATATGCGTACATATATCATCTATACCTGAAGGGATGTAATTTTGGCATAATGTAATTGAGTCATATCGTGATCGGTCAAAGGATCTCCCGTTTCTTCGCTAATTTCAAATCTGGCATAAAACTTCAGCATTTCCAGGAGCTGAAATTATCGATCGTAATATAATTAATGAAATAAGTGATATGAGGTTTTTTTTTTTTTTTTTTTTTTAGTGTATTGAAATATTTCATAATATATAGATATACAACAAATACGCACACACACACATACATCGTTACAAAGTTCATCAAGCTCTAAAAATAGATAATCAAATATAAATACATATAATATATATTCTCTAATCGGTTATACGAATAATAATTAATTTTTTATTACTTTAAAAAAATATTTTAACAATTGATTTTATTATTATGAGCGTTATTATTATGAATGATGACAGTATAGGAGCAGATATTATCTCTTTTTCATTTCAACTTGATCTTCATCTCTCTCTCTCTCTCTCTCTCTCTCTCTCTCTCTCTCTCTCTCTCTCTCTCTCTCTTTCTCTTTTCTTTTCCTCTCTCATTCCAATTGATATGCGTTACCTTGTTTCACTATTCATATATGCTTCTTTCTAATTTACTTTTTCTTTCTAAAAATCTTTTTACGTAAGTTTTGAATAATTATGTTTACATTATGGTAAATTCCCGTTTCATTTCAATACTAATAAAAAATACATGAGTAATATGCAAATCATACAAACATTTCTTTGAGACGAATCTTTCTTTTTTTTTCTTTTTTTTTGATTTCGAAAGATTTGACATTTTTTTCATCGATTCACGATTCGTAGAATGTTTACGTATAAGTCGACATAAAAAAGAATAAAAATAAAAAAAAAAAAAAAAAAAAAAAAAAAAAAAAAAAAAAAAAAAAAAAAAAAAAAAAAAAAAAAAGATACGCATATAGTGACGATTATAATTAATCACTTTTATTCACACGTCAATGTAATTGGCATTCTTCGTTCGAGTCCTTCGACACACTTCTCAACTACACAATTACAAATTGTTATTATGATAAAGTAATGGAATTTTTTTACCTTACAATACCCACTTCTGTATATTGTAGATTAAACATTTTTTCATTCTTATTCCATTCATATTATCGATTATAACTATCTTGTTGTATTTATCATATGATTATTTGCGATTCGATTTTATACATACCATATATATGTATATATATATATATATATATATATATATATATATATATATATATATATATATATATATATATATATATATATATATATATATATAAATCTTGATAATAATTTATAATACAAGCAAATGAGTGTTTATAAGAGAATCTACAATTGACATTGGTACGCATTATCATGACACGTGTAGTTAATTTAATGTTTCACACGTGTATATAATACTTGTATACTATATAAGCACGGTTTATCGACGCATATTAAGTGCTAAAATTAGACTATCAATATAATGATAGTAAATTCAAAGTAATATGATATCCATCGATGACTAATATTATTATATTTGATTATTAATAATATATCAATCCATAGAACAAAGAGATTTATACCGTATCATTTATTACTAATTATTAATACTCTCAAATCTCTATTTTTAACAGATTTTTTTTCTGATAAAGATCTTTTAGCCGCGGGTGTATAGTAATCTTAATAAAAAGTAATATATCGTTTCTTTAAAGTTTTTTAATACATTTATATTAATTCTTATTAAGCGCCCTACTATATATAAAAAATTAATTATAATTAATATATTGAAATATATATATATATATATATATATATATATATATATATATAATTACAAGAAGAATAAATAATTAATTTTCATAATGAATAAATAAATAAAAAGGATAATACAATATATCAATTTTAATCGATCAAGAATATGAGACACTCCAATTGATTATCTTCTTTTTTCTCTCTTCTTTCTTTTTATCCGTCTTTCTTCATCGAAAAGGAAAAAATGTAACTCGTCGTCGAAAGGCAGATATTTTCTATCTATGGGCGTTCGCGAGGAACGGTTGATGGCTAAGACAATCGTTCTTCAGTATCGTGCGTATCGTGTGTGCGTTAACATTCCTCCGAGAGCGAAAGTTCTCTTCTTGATTTTTATAACACGTACGAGTCAAAAAATACTTTGAACATTATCCGAAATTAAATACACGAAGTTTAAAATTTTAACTTATTTAGAAAATATTCTTAATTGAATATCTCGAGAATTATAATTGAAATTATCTTTTTATAGTTTTCAAATATACATTAACAAAAAATATAAGAAAATAGTTCGCGCGTTAACGTTTCATTTTCCTTTCTTGTAGTCCCAGTGTTATAGTCGTCGATACAGAAGTGCAAGAATAGCCCAGGGTAGCTTTGTCATTCTCTTTTTTCTTTCTCTTTCTCTCTTTCTCTCTTTGTCCAAGTTTGATATTTTCGAGAGTGAGAACTTCTTCCAGCAGCCCGAGATACTCCAAAAGTCTCATAATATTTTATTTGATAATATTTAGTGAGAATAGGAATGTTAATATTGACGAATTACTCTTTTGCACTCTTTTTATAGTTGAGTTTATCACGCATAAATCTATTTATGGTGCCCTTTGACAACGGTGTGCCACATAACAGATAAAACGTACGATTGGAAGGTCAAAAGTTCATCATGTTTATATTTTTTTGATTTTTTATATTTTTTTTTTTTCTTTACTTTGTTCTATTTTTTTCTTTTATGAAATATTTTCGATTATCTAATGAGAAAGAGAGAGAGAGAGAGAAAGGGAGAGAAAGAGAAAGAAACGACATGCGGTAATGAAAAGTAAAAAATAAATGCCGTCAAATATGAATTATAAACGAAAACCTTGTTTATTGTCGATGAAAGGTAAGATCTCATCATTTTTTTCTATTTCATTTTTTAAGACAATTAATATAAATATATTATATATGAAAATTAATTCTTTTAAAGATACAAAACATACACACGCACCCACACACATATGCATGCACATTTTAACGCATTTGTGACGTGCGTCATTTTGTATTTACGTACATTCATCCAAGTTTATAAAAGCATAAATTCGTTCTTCTTAAATATACACATATATTTAATATTTATATTTAATTTATATACATATATATATGAACGTGTGAATACATAAAATCTTAAGCGATTAAAGATTTTCGTAAAAATATGAAGTAATACATCACGTTAAATAATAAATTTAGATATTGTACGTAACAAACATTGATATCAGCGTATATTGAAAAAAGATTACTATTTCTATCCAGAAATTTCGATTTTCTGTATGATCAAAGTGATAAAAGAAATCAATGATTGTATTAACGTCATACGAAATTTGAAATCAAATAAAATCGTACCGATCTCTCTCGATGAAGTCGAATAATTATTATATTTTTACAAATTATATTACAAATATTTACTCTTTCGTTCGTATTTATTTTTGATATGATTCATCTCTCTTTCTTTCTCTTTCTCTTTCTCTCTCTCTCTCTTTCTCTCTCTTTCTCTCTTTCTCTCTCTCTCTCTCTATCTATCTCTCTTTTGTCTCACGTCTATTAATATTACGAATGCAAGTTAATATACGAAATACAAACGTAGATAGCGCAAAACAATATTATCGTTCTTATCGAAGTTAAATCTACAGATAGTCTCTATATTTTCCGGTATTAGAAATAGTAATTATCGTGAATCATGCACGTTCAATTACCAAAATATGCATTAATATATTGTAAAAACGAATTGTATGATATAAGAACTATTTAATACGCATATTACTCGTGTCTTTCCACTCCGCTTTCATTTCAATCGCTCCTCTATCATTATTTCTCTTTTTATCGCTTAATTGTTTTCAATTTATTTCAGTTGCGTTAATAAAAATTGAAGACAACGAAGAGTATCGTAACGCGTTGCCCTATTAATTTCTCATATGAACTCATTTCGCTTAACGCTTTTCACAGTACCTGTTTGGATATTATGCCTTCATTGGCTGATATGGACCAGCTTATTAAGCGAAGCCATCGACATAAATTGCTGTCAAAATGATACGACGTGGGTAGCCGGAAGGAATTGCAGTGACGGCAGTAACATTCGTATCAAATGTACACTAGGCTTTTATAAAATAAACGGCGAAATCGAAGAATTTAATATTACTGAAACGAAAAATGGAGCTATGCTGACAGAAACCGAAAATTTCATTCCAATATTACAGGATCAGTAAATGTTCTATTAATTTTTTCCATTACAATCCGTTCAATTTTTTTCACTTTGTTTTTTTTTTCTTCCTTCTTCTTCTTCTTTTAATATTTCATTCAGACTCATAAAGTATTTACTTATTATAGCTTTTGTGTGATACATACGAAAAATGTCAAACCTTCTGTACTCGTATGCTTCGATGAAACGTATATGGACGAGCCACCACTATGGAAAAGCATACTTTTCTTTATTCTCAGCATGATATCGGCGATATTTTTGATTGCCACTTTGATGATTTATTTGATCCTTCCCGAACTTCGGGAAATACAAGACAAAGCAATGATGGGTGCTGTATTTTCTTTGGCAGTCAGTTATATTATTCTTTGCATACAACACATTAAGGAATATGAAAGTGAAGAAATAACGATGTGTGTTACATTAGGTATGTATATATATATATATATATATATATATATATATATATGTGTATGCATATTGATTTAGAATATTAGTAAAAATTTAGAATTAGTTAAATTTAGAATTTGAATTTAGAATTAATGAAACATTTATATTTTTTAACATTAGCATTCTTTCTCTACTATGCCTTCATGACCGCCTTCTTTTGGTTGAACATCGTGGCTTTTAATATTTGGCGAACAGTTTGGTGAGTAAAAAATATTTCATACATTGTTCATAAAGAATCAGTTTTACCGAACTAATTTAATAAAAACGATTATATTCTCAGGTTTAAAAATTTCCTAATTAAAGATAGAGTACTTTTTTTTATATATTGTGTTTATGGATGGTTCGTACCGATCTGTTTTCTAATATCAGCATTGATCGCTCATCATATTCAAGGGTCTCATTTGAAACCTCATTTTGGCGAATACAGATGTTGGTTTAATGGTAATTTATATTACTTAATGTTTCCATTTAATTTCGTATTAATTACATCTCCATTTCTTTCCCCCCCTCCCTTATATATATGTATACATGTTTGATTTGAAGTAATCTTTCTTTCGAATTCTTTAGGTACATCCGAAGTATGGGTATTTTTTTATGGTCCAATTGCCTTTTTATTGACACTAAATGTTATTTATTTGGGTCTAACAAGTTGGAGATTATGGCATGAATACCGGGAGTATATTGGAAACAACCTACGAGCATTACGATTTAAATGTTTGCTTTATATAAAGCTTATGCTTGTTATGGGTATAACATGGATCTTTGAAATATTATCATTCGCTGCTGGGACAACTCAGTGGTATTGGTACGTATATAATCGAATCAACTAAGTTTTTTTATTCCTTTATACATATTAGTATAACTCTCACAAATGAAATTTATTTCGTAATACAGAATGAACGATGATCCTTGAAAACGTAAACATCAAACACACACACACACATACATATACATACATACATACATACATGCATGCATGCATGCATACACATACACCAGCAGCAGTGGCAGCACACAATCACGAGAACAAGCAATTATTAAAATATAGCCTGTGGCATATACGATCTTCCGTTTTCCTTTGCATTAATAGCGAACGCGGTATATCATATATCTTTTTTTGTTCTTTTTCTTTCATCATATATTTCTTTTGATTTTGTTCTTTTTCTTTCTTCTTTTTCTTTCTTCTTCTTCTTCTTCTTTTTTTTCTATCCATTAAGCGAATGTATGCTATTCTCTCAAACGTGCCTCGTATATTCTCATTCTATTTTGGGCTTTTATTTCATGCTCGTTCTCCCATTTTATGTATTAGGATACCAACGGACATCCTCAATACGTTGCAAGGTTTTATAATATTTCTTCTTTTGGTTGTAACACGAAAAAGGGTGAGAAAGCTTTTAGCGAAAAAGAAACCTTGCGGTATAATTTTCCCTAAATCATGGACAGTTTACGAAGACGAGGAATGTGAGATAGTATTACCAGAAGAATTGGAATTGTCTCAACAAGATTAAGAATATTTAATTTATCTATGACATTATTAGAATTTAATCGTTCAAAAGACAAAGAAGAAGATAGTATATCGATTTACGATCTCATTCTATTTTAACTATAAACAAAGTTTACAATCGCATTAATTGGAAATAATTATCTCAATATCGTAAGGACATAGAAAAGAAATAATATCTAAATTTTCATAATACAAATAAAACTAATCCATATATATCTCCTTAGAATGTATTCATGCATATACTTCATATAGTTTAATATAATTTTCTCTGCTTTTGTGAGCGAAGAGATTATTATTGTACAGAAATCTCTGTAAATATTAAGAAATTGTGGAAAGTCGAAAAAAAAAAGGAAAATAAAATATAAGTACACATATTATTTATTATACCTCTCTATTTGTCCTGTACTGATACCTTTTATTTGAAAAATTGTCAATATATGTTAGTGACAAAGAACCAAAATGATAATGGAAAACAGTCTTTAAATCTCTTTAAAGTAAAAAAAACAAAGCATCGACTCATCGAATTTTTTTCTTTCTTTCACACGATATACATATCGGACTTTGTACGTGCAACAACATTGGACAGGGACTCTGACACAATCGAACGACTCATCGTCAACGCGATGAGAATATTAAAAAAAAACTTATAAATTGAAACGTAATACTTATGTATAAATAAATAAATCTGACGAATCAAAAAATGATATAATATAGAGATTTCTTTTTGTGTTGTTGACGCATATGCTATTACATATATTGATTATAAAACGTTCGGTTCGACTCTAGCATTGCTGTAGTCGCATAAGTATCATTTACGATACGTTACAAAAAGGAAGCGTTTGTACTACCTATTAACAAAGAGGTATGCGAGGGCGGCAGTGAAGTTACTCGTCGTATCAATGTAGAAGACTCATTCTGTTAATATGATAAAGAACGATCTAATCTAATCACAGAAGATGCTTTATTCGTTTTTAACCATCGTTCACACGTAATGCAAATACTATTTTTTTTATCTTCTAACTTATAATTATATTACTTCTTTTATCATATTTATTCGTATGTTTTTACAAACGATTATCATTTACTTATTTCATTTATATAAAATATCTGGAACAATGATACAATCATGACAAACGAATGAATTAACGTATAAAGAAATAACGTCATACATAGATATGTAGAAAAATCAGAAAATAAAGATGCGATTAATAAATAAAACATTTTCTAATTCTTTGAAACCTTCGTTCATTCGGCGAATTTGTATATTTGACTTTAAATGGAGTTTCTTTATTAAGATGCGTTCAGTGTGAACTGACCTTAAATTTTTGCAATAGTGTGCAGACTCCTTAATGCGACAGAGGCGCGCGCGCATACATAAACACGTACAGAAGCATATACAGAGGGTTCACGAAAGGGGCTGGAGGGAGAGAGAGGAAGAGAGGAAGAGAGAGAGAGAGAGAGAGAGAGAGAGAGAGAGAGAGAGAGAGAATAAATTAACGCATAGAGGGGGAAGTAGGATAGCGTATAAGAGAAATAAAGTAAGGAAGAGCACAAGGAGAAACGAGAATGGATAAAGAGATAAAGAGGAGGAGAAGTAAAAGAAGGAGAAAACGACGACGAGTATGGATGGGCAGGGGTAGGTTTCTTTGCAGGCAGTACTAGCGACAGACAGGTATGGCAAAGCGAAGATGATTCCAATGTATTGCCTTATTCGCGCTTACGTGTGTACAGACCTTAAACGTCCTGTAAAAGAGAGTGGAAATCAATATTTCATCAATTTACATATATACTTCCGTGGAACATCTTCGAGAAACTTATTGCACGTTGAAAATGTTGAATTAATGGAGGGACAAGAAAGGAACCGAAGGTGATGATAATAAAGGAAGAAAGAAAAAAGGAATAGAAAAAGTGAGAAAGATAGAGAGAAAGTGTGCACTCCTTCGTTTGTGTGTGTAAAATACGAGAGAGAAAGAGAGAGAGAGAGAGAGAGAAGGGGGACAATACGGGAGTGACATGTATCTTGCAACGGCGTTTCTTCTCATATCATTCCTAGCGAGTCATTCAAGATTCGCCGGTGGAAATACAAATGCCAAAATAAATGCAGTAAAGATTGCAAAGTGTTGCGAACTCAGTGAACTTCTTTTGGACGACACGTGCACACCATTATCAGTGACAAACGAAACGAAACCATGGCAACCAGAATATACAGAAGACAAAGACTCAGATTTTTCGTTACGAAATCAAGTCACACCAGATTATCGTTTTGGATTACCTAAATGTCATAGTAATGAACATCAATGGCATGTATATTATTATCCTTCCGGGCCAGACAGATTGGCTATTGTATTGCCCTTTGGCAAACTTAGACATTATATCGATGATCTCAAGAAAGAAACAATCAGAAATGGAGAAGAGGTCATAGAACCGTTCAGATTTGATGACGGAGAAGAAGGGACCAAATCCATTCACTATGATTATTCTTTTGGGAAATATTGTGCCGACAAAGCTGTCCTAAGTAGAGATCATTTGGTTGCTACCTATGCTATGATATGTGTACCTGAGGTACCTGTTCAATGGACAGATGCCAATTACTTGATGAAACATGCTATTGATCCTGCCTTTCGTGCCATATCCATAGCAGCATATCTTGTTGTCGCAGTAATTTATTTTGTTCTACCGCAATTGCGAGATCTTGTAGGTAATATGATAACTAGTATGACATTGTGCCTTATAACAAATCAATGTGCTTCGACAGTAAGAATATTCACTGAACTTGGTAGTCATGTTAGTTTTATGATAGCTGGTGAGTTTAAAATCAACTAAATGTAGAATTTCAATAAAATATAGTTTCTACTTAATTTTCTTTGATTTTTTTTCAGATACAGTTGCATATGTGTCTTTATTAGCAGCTTTCTTTTGGCTCAATGCTTTGGGCTATTACGTTTGGAATACATTTAGATCTCGCAATGTATTTTTGCGTATAACTGATGGAAGAAAATATTGTTACTATTCCACATATGTTTGGATATCAACTATTGCTATTGCTGGAACTGCTATTTTTGCACATTTTGCATTAGAAATTGACAAACCATCTATAGGTGGTACAGTATACCCCGCTCAAGAAACTGTTGGTTGGCTAGCTCTTTCAGTATTATTTATGTCTATTATTCTTACAATAATAGTTGATTTTTCCTTTGTTTTAACAACAGCAAACAGAATTAAAAGAATGAGTACATATGGCAGAATTCATCATAAAATGAAATACAGTTTCAGAATGTTTGTTTTTCTATTCGCAATAATGAGCATTAGTTGGATCTCTTTATTACTGTCAGGATTAAAATATGAAGCTTTAGCATATTGCCACATTGTTGTTAATTTGTTACAAGCAATTTTTGTACTTTATATATGCGTATTTGGTCAAAAAAGAGTCACATTTTTACTTGGGAAAACATGCAATTGTTGTAATAATGGAGAAAATATTGAAGGCCTTGATTGGGGAGAAGAGATGACAGCAATAAATGCAGGTTATTAAAGTGCACTTATATCTTATAAATAACTCTGACTGAATGTCTAAATAAGACATATCTAATATTTAATATCAATTAAACTTAAATAGTATTATAATATTTGATATCTTGTAAATTATATATGCCTTAAATCAAATAGATTTGTATATATAATCAAAATCTGTTAATTAATAATATAATACAATTTTATAAATATATATTACCTAGTAAAGTATTAATACCTATATTCGGTATATAGTCAAAGTTAACTATGAAATAGTTAATCTCTATGTTTTCAAAATATTTATGTAATATTTGTTTGTATAATATGGCAATTTTTGTATAAAAAAAAGAATCGTTTTATATAAATATTCATGCATACTCATAATTAAATATACTATCTTACATAATCTAATTATATCCTGATATTATATTTCTAAAACTTACCTGACCAAATAGTCCACCTTCTAGCCGATGTAACAAATTAGATAGTTGACAGCGTACTACCAAATGGCAATCATCCATCACAGTATTAAAGAAGCGTCTGGTTGGTAGAAGAGCCTCCAGATCAATGATCAGTTCCAAGAACCTTTCACAATAACGTATTTTGTCAGGGAAAACAGGTTCTGTAATAATGTATTTAATGTTATATTGTTCCTAAATATATACTAACATATATATATATCAAAATATAAGAAAAGATAGCAACACGAGTTCCTAAAGGCAAAAATGGTATATGTATGCCTCTATATACAATTGACATAAGGACAAATTTCTTTATACACAACATGTAATTGTTAATGTATTAAAATATTATTTGATCATCAATATTTTTGTCCTACAAGAGGTCATTGCTTACCTTTTTTCCTGTCAGGAACTCGTGCATCAATTACCTTCAAGTGGAATTGTTTCTAATATGGTCATAAATTTGATCATTAGTCTATGCAAAAATTTACGTTCCCATTCTAGTTTTTCTTTCAACTCAGGATTATCTTTTTTTCTTATAACCTTCCAGTATTTTCTCCATTTTGGATATTTTTTAAATTCTAATTCTCTACGTCCCTCTTGTAATGAAATCCACATAGACAACGATACCAATCTCTTTACTTCCTCTCTAACTAATGGTACTTCCATAGAATTAAAGCAATGATTCAAAAAGACAATAAGAGCGGTTTGTTCCTTAAGATCAAAATCCATTATACTCTCTTCTAAGCATGCTTCAAGAACTTTTTGAAAAAATCCTGCGAATTGAGTAGGATTCTTCTCGAATGCCTCCCAAACTTGTACGCGCTCTCGAAATTTCTCATTGACCATAACAACGATAGACATAGTATGAGCACGTGTAGCAGTTTCTACATGATAATTTGGCCAAAGAAAATTTTCCAAATATTGACTGAATTCTAGCATCATAATGCGCCGAATTGAAAACTTCGAAGCACATATTTCTTGAATATAAATGTCATCTACTATTTGAGAATTAAATGAAAGATGTATATCTGTAGTATGCGGTGCCCAATACTTGTTGGCCAACTGTGAAATAAACCAAAAATTTTATCGTTTCAGATTGTATTATATATAATTAATTAAGTTATAAAAAAACGAGTATTATTTATTTAAACGAACGCAATCTTAAAAACGAAACTCTGAAACAATAAAATAAAATGATTAAATGAAATACCTGAGTTATTTTATCTGCATTAATCTGTTCAACCGTTGGTGCAGGATTATTACTTTTGATGGGAGGACCATTTTGATTTTCCATTTTTGATCATTAATATTTTTGTTTCCTATACTTTTTTACAACATAACACAAAATATCATCCAGTATATAAACTCAGCAGCATGAACGTTACTGCACTTAACACAAACACTACACGTTTTAATTGGTTATATGCATATACCACACAATCATGTAATTCAAAATAACATTTCCAATGTTATATCAATTATATTTTTTAAATTTATCAACATTTTTGTTATCTTTTTTCAAGATATTAATATATAATTAATTTAATAACCACACATATCATTTTTAAAATTACATCAAACTACTTATCCACGGAACTTGCTGATACTTGATAAACATGGTAGTAGATGGAATAAATTTAATATTACGTCGTTGATGTTGTTGTCAGTACCTTTAATTGGTTAAAGTAATTTTCATGCATTGTCGTTGGTACAATGATTTTTGATATTTAAATTTAAAATTGATTATAAAATTCAATCGTTTAATTTTTAATCATTATCGTATTAATAATGTTATGTTACACAGTCTATCTAGATTAAATTTAATCAATGATCAACCATTAATGCGCCATATTTGAATTTCCCTCCATTCGAAAGACGTGAAAATATCCATGTAATATTTGTATAAGGTATTTATATAAGGTATTTGCGAATCAATTTTCTATTATTTATTCGTTTACTGTGAGAATTTTAATTATTTTAACGAATAAATAGTGTATATATATGATTCTGTAAAAGTAATTAGAAATAGTTGTCAAAGAAACACGTACAGCATGCCTCCTAAAAAAAGAAATTATTCTGAATGTGATAATTCATCTAAAAATCCAAATTCAAAAAAATTAAAGTTATCAATGTCTGATAGTAGTCCTGATGATGCTAAATCATCTGAAAATATAACAGAAATTCCAAATAGTACAGATCATTCATCAACATTATCATCTGTGCAATTGCCAGTTCCTGAAAAACTGTTATTAATTGAACAAGAACTATGTCAAAGACTACAAACTATAAAGTTTCCTTCAAACGTTGCATATGTTTATAATCCAATCATCTATGCATTTGAGGTACATGCAATGTACGTTCAAACCTATTGTAATGGACCTAAAAAGATTTTATTTCTTGGAATGAATCCTGGTCCATGGGGTATGTCACAAACAGGTGTACCATTTGGCGAAATTAGTATAGTTCGTGACTGGCTAAAACTTCACGGTTTTATTGGGAAACCTCCTCGAGAACAACCAGATAGAAAAGTAACAGGGTTTGATTGTAAACGTAGTGAAATTAGTGGTAAAAGACTTTGGGGCCTTTTCAAAGAAATGTGCGGATCCCCACAAAATTTATTTAAACATTCTTATATACATAATTATTGTCCTATTGCTTTAATGGATCGTAAGGGCCGAAACATCACACCTGCAGAATTAAAGGCAATATTTACTCTCTTTCTTTCTATTATTTTTATATACTTACAAAATATTTTTTGCAGGGTGAAGAACAAAAATTAATACATGAATTGTGTGATCAGGCATTGTCAAAAATTATTAAATTGCTGGATATAAAGATTATAGTTGGTATAGGAAGATTTGCAGAAAAAAGAGCACAAACAGTAGTAAGTGCGGATAATTTATCTGCACAGGTAATAAAAACCATTATTTAAGAATCACTTTATATATATTCTCTCTGTGTTATTTTATATTTTATGTAATTAATTACTATTTTAGGTTCTATGGATTACTCATCCTAGTCCAAGATCTGTAGGAAATCAAAACTGGGATCAAAAAACTAAACAAAGATTACACGATCTTGGATTAGCAGAATATTTTAGTAATTAAACAATTGTGTTATTACAATAAGTACAATAAATACATATAAGAAACATTTTTTATCTGTAGTATGGACTAACATATATGGTTATAAAAAGTTATTTTCTTCTTATAAACAATAGGAGATACATTTCTATGTTATGTATTAACTATTTGTACTTTAAGACTTGTATTATTGTTTTTATTAATTTTAATATCACTATGAATGCTGTTGCATGGATGGACATTGCCTTAAAAAAAGCTGCGGCTTCACTAAAAGTTGGTGAAGTTCCGGTTGGATGTTTATTTATATATAATAATGAAATAATTGCAGAAAGTAATAATACTGTTAATGAAACTTGTAACGCAACTAGACATGCTGAAATGAATTGCATTGATCAAGTTTTAGTATTCTGTAAAGAAAGATGTTTAGATTATAAAGAAGTTTTTTCTAACATTGATATTATTGTTACTGTAGAACCATGTATAATGTGTACATCTGCATTATATCAATTACGAGTACGCAGTATTATTTATGGCTGTAGAAATGACAGGTTTGGAGGATGTGTGAGTGTTTTCAAAGTATCCAATGTTTATGATACCAAAGTAACAATAATGGGAGATATAAAAAGTAAAGAAGCAATAAATTTACTTAAAAATTTTTACGAAGGTACAAATCCAAATGCACCAGAATGTAAAGCTAAAAAAAAGTTATAAAATAAAAAATTGAAAATCAATAATAAAAAATTATGATATTGAGTTTGATTGTATACTTTTTTCATTGTTTTTCTATATATTACGATGCATCTAATAATATAAGTGATAACTATTATTATTTTAATATGTTCTCATACTTGTTTGTGCATTTTATGATTTTATTAAAAATTACTGTATGTATTAAATGTTATTAAATACACCATGTATGATCCAATGCACATTTTCCTTGATACCATCTTATAAGTAACTGATTTCGTAGTGTATAATCTTTCAATGCCATTCCGTCGATCTAAAAAATAATATCACATAAAAAATTAATAAATATAAATCATATTTTTTTTAAAGTGACTTTTATAGTGACTTTTTCTAGAACTTACTATAGAAGGTGGAAAGATCCTTTGAAAATCCATTCTGTTTTGATGTTCTTTATAACTTTGAGATAAAATAATCTTAATCTCTGGCGTGAAACATGGATTACAAAGTTGACATTCTATTACAAAACAATCTTTGCAATTTGCACAAAATTTTGGTAATACTACTAAATTTTTAGTTGCAACTTCCATTTCATATCCCAGCTTATTTCTGTAGTGTAAATATTTGATTTAAAAATAAATTTTATTTTGTATATGAAAACTTTAAATAATTTATTAAAAAATACAAATGACCTTGTTTCAAAATTATTCTCTTTAATCCTTTGACCAATACCAACGAGTGCAAATAAATTAAATAAAACTTGCTCATAAAGTAATTGATTAGGTGGATAGTGTGCAGAAGATAAATTTGGAGACATATTTGCTTCCATTGTATATACATTCAAATCTTCATCAAGTGTGAAATCGAATCTGACCAATTCAAAATAATTTCTTCCACCGCCGAAACGTTGAATTGCTTCTTTTATTTGGCCTTCTTTCATTAATGCCACTTCTCTGATTGCCTCGTGTATATTGCTCCATATTTTTTGAGGATCTTTTCCTTTTGATGTTATATATGCATCCAATGAATCTTTCATTGAAAATCCAAAACGAATATAATAGTTTTTTAAAGATGGTACTTCCCAAATAGGTCGATAATCGTCACCAATAACATACTTATCTAAATTATTGCTATCAAATGGATAATATTCTATTGGACAAAATCTAAGTAAAACATCTCCTTTGTAAACATATAGTCTTAGTGGATCAATTGATGTAATTACAGTATAAATGCCTATATCAAACTTATAATTATCAATTAGGTATGGCCGATCTATAAATTCTTGGACAAAAAAATCTGTATCAGTTAAATTCATATCACTAATCTTAATAACTTTGATACCACGATGACCATTAGACTTTTTAACAAAATATTTGTGCGGATACAAAGTGGCATATGTGAGAAAAAAATCTTTATCCTTTGGCATCTTAAATGCTTTAGGTATATAGCGACCTTCAGATGTTGATAAATGTCCTTTGTTTGTAATATAACCACAACCAGGAAAATGATTTATACGTTGATGAGGTTGCAAATTTTTTAAAACCGGTGCTAATGTTACGAATGGGTATTCATGCGACCATAAAAGATCCCATTGAGTTTCATTAGTAGTAGGTTTAAAACCTAAACGTTCTAATACTATTAATATATGCTTTAAATGTTCAGTGGTATTGGATTTATTATGAATTAAAAATGTTGGTTTTTTCTCTGTAACTTGGACTATTTGTTTATACGTCCTTTTAATATGTGACTGATTATATAGAAAGTAGGATATGCCAATTAATAATGTTAATCCTGTAGCAAAGTAAAAAAACATTTGGAATATTAATTTTAACTTTTCACTCATTATGTTCCCACGTTTCTCCTGCTGAAAAAAATTAATATTTTTATACATTATTTTTTAATGCCATAAATATAATTATAATTATATTAAAATTAATAAATTATAATGTATATTAACCTTTTTTTTATTCTTCTTTTTTTTCTTAAGCTTCATTGTGTTTGATGTTAAATGATCCTCAGTACGGATCAACATTTGGTTTACGTGACATTTAAAGGTGTTTGAGACGAATAGAATGCACGATGAAAAAGTACCGTTTTAATGTATTCCCCTCTCTTGTTAGTATGTCACGTATGTATCATGTTAGAAAAATATGTTCTGATATTCAATAGACAACATTTGTAAGAATTAAATGAATAATTTCTTCTTGTAATTTGATCCTTTCTCTTGATATAATGTTTTAAAAGCAATTTTGATATTACTATAAGTAAATATTTTCTGAACAATGTTTGTGTATCATAGATATTAGTTAATATTAGTTATTTGTATTCGAAATCATACTTATATTTTGTTATTCAGGAATAATATACGAACCAAAAAATATAATTTATTATATAAAATACATAATTTTTATATGTATATATAGAAATAGTTTTCTTTATTTCAATAAATCATGTTAATTTATTTAAAAATTTTCAAAAAAACAACTAGCGCCCTTTTCTTTCGCGCCTTGAAAATACATTGAAATGAGAACATATGTTCAAGAAACATTCGATTGAGAACCCTGTTCTTTACATTTAGAGATTTCAACGAAGAAGGATCTCGATTTATTAACAAAATGGGTTTTCAAAATATTTGGTATTCGCATCCACGAAAATACGGTCAGGGATCTAGATCTTGGTAAGTTGCAATTGGTATGTTTATTTTAGATTTATTATACAAATATTTTTAGCTAAATGAAAACATAATAAAATAACGTTGTATTATACGTTGTACAACCGCGTGTTACAAAGTCTTCGTTGTATGTATTTTTTTTTATTATTTAACATTTTTATATAATATTTATAAGAAATGGTATACTGAATAATTTAGTATTTATCATTATTTATTTAACGCATAATATAGAATACATTTTTCCATGATTTCTTAATCTAACCTAAAAAGGTTAGATAGATGGACAAGCTAATAAAGATTAGTTTATGTATTATAATTTATTTATTCATTTATTTATATTTTTTTATTTTTTTTTCCATTAAAAATATTTCTTTAAATCTTTTTACAGCCGTGCTTGTGCAAATAAACATGGACTTATCCGTAAATATGGCCTGAATATATGCCGACAATGTTTCAGAGAATATGCGGCTGATATTGGTTTTAAGAAGGTAAAAACAGAATCATGTTTAATATCTAAAATAGAAAGAACATATAAATATTCATAAATAAAGTTGATTCCTTTTTTTCTTTTATAGTTGGATTAGTACATTAGAAAAAAGTTTAACAGAAAAACAAATTCCAACGATGTACCATTAAATGCGTCAACCCAAATCATTCAAAATTTTATTAAGATGATAAATTATCAAGATGAATAAACTGATAATTTGTATAAATGTAATACAGAAATAAATGTAATTTCAGAAAGTGTAATTTGTTATATTATCACATAGAACTAATTTACCCTTTTGTATTAATTTCCTCTCATGTAAGTCATAGGTTATATGATTAATCTGAATATGCGTTTATATATATTTATATTTTATCATATATATATTTTATGAATTAGCCAATTAAAACTCTTGTTTTACGATGCAACGGTGATGTCCAATAATGACCAATCGGAAATGTTGTTCATGTTGCTATTTCTTCGTGTATATATTTTGACCAGGTTTGAGTTAATAAGTTAAATTGCACGAATTTATGTGTAATTTAAGGTAATAAAGACAATTAAATCTTCAACAATTATTTAAATTTAGCAAAATGGGATTTACAGAGCTATTAAATTATGTCGTATTTACCAATCCAGTTAGTTCAGGGACATTCTTATTTCTCAGAGGTACAGCAAGAATGGTAAGTTTTTAAATCTGTTTATTAATGAAATTACTATTTGAGAAATAAATTTAGACCTTGATTTTTAACGGTGAATAGATACATAGTATTGTTTTTATTTAGATTGTTAAGCTATCAATCATATCAAATATAACCTATAACAAAACATAAGGTATGATACTGCATATATGACGTATGTAGAAAATAACAAATATAAAAAAGTGAAACAAAACTAAAAACAAATAATCTTAATCTAATCAATTTTCATTTATGTAATATCATATTATAACAAAATAAAATCTATTATATAATCTATTATTTAAAAAAATATATACATATATTATAGGCAGGTGATTATATGGGTTTGCAACCGAAACAAGAAGTAAAAATGCCACCTTCTACACCTTTATGGAAATTAGCTTCGTCTGCAGGACCTTACATGAAACTTGCTGGACTTAGTGGAGCGGCAGCTGTAATATTGGGTGCTTATGGTGCACATAGTAAGTTGCATAATATCATTTTTTAGTTCCAATATATCTTTAATAATAATCTAATTTTATCATGCTCTTTGTTATAAAAAAAAAATGGATTTGTTAAACGTGCATAATAAAATATATATATTGTATAAAAATTATTGTCTCATTGTTTCAGAACTTAATGCAGAAAAACTCCCAGACCAAGCAAGAATATTTGAAACAGCGAATAGATACCATTTCATTCATACACTAGCTTTACTTGGCTTACCTCTTAGTAGAAAACCATCCTTGGTAAGTCTTTGTTAAATATCGCGACTTTACTACTAATTGTTATATCTTTTCTTATTAATTTACAGGTTGCAGTTTTTTTCATTTGTGGAATAATAATGTTCAGTGGTACTTGTTATTATGTTGCTTTTACAAACGATAAACGTTTTTCAAGGATAACGCCGATCGGTGGTACATGCTTCATATTGGGATGGTTATCTCTGCTTATATAAATATAACAATAAAAATATATTGTGATATGTTTCAAATGTAAGGTCGTATTTTAAGTTTGATATTTTTTGGTAAATAATTCTTTAAAAAATATATAAATGACTATGTATAAAATAATGTTGTTATTATATATTTTTATGGAAAATAAATCATATTTAAGTAATATATTTTATAGCATTACCATGCATGCCATATATAGTATTATATTATTAATATTGATTAAAAAAGGATTCTCTTTTTGGCAAGCATGTTCCTTGTATTTACATTTATTGAAGGCTTTTTTTAAAAAAAAAAAACAAAACTTTTCTGCATTGTGTAAAGAAAAAGTCCTTTATACTAATGGATTGATATAAATATAACTTTGTTTATAATATTAATGACATGTGTTTGAATTGTATCTCGAACCATTACACGTTTCTTATAATGTGTATATAAGACTGTTGGTTGAACATATTTTCTTTCATTTAAATTTCTTTTGCTTCTATGTATTATTGTATTTACGTATTACCTTTCGTCGTTCGTCGTCACATATTGTGAAAGGACACGATAAAAAATAACTATGTACCTTATACATTATGTTGATTGCAGTACATGTAACATTGCCTGATGTACGTGTGTAATCACACAGCATATATCACATATTAAACATTGTGGTGGCATGATATCGGCAGCTCTATTATCTTTTTAAGTATATTTAATAAACTACAATAAAATATTGAAATGAATACAACTGTTACTAGTCCATTAGAGATGGATCTTCTAATTGCACTGAATTGTATATTAGGAAAACAATTTATGGCCTGCAAGAGCAATGTTACATGGTATAATAATCGTATTAATAATCGAACTAATTTTTTTTTTCTTTTTTTTTCTTTTTTTTTTTTTTTTTTTTTGATAAGAGGTTATTAACGTGATGCATATATGTACGCGGCGGTAATAACTTCAGCACCCGACTTATACACGTAAATTTTCTTTATGAACCTCTTGCGCCAGAATTTAAGAAATTAATATACGTCGTTATATATGATCCATTTGATACACCAGCTTCGCTTATAATTGATAACTTTTCTATTTCGTATTATACAGAGTCTTACATTTTGTTTTGTTTTTTTTTTGTTGTTGTTATTGTTGTTTTTTTTTCTCCATAAATATGATGCTTGGCCTGTATTTAAGTGGACATAAGAATTTTCTTCTGTTCGCACAACCACGATGGGAATACGGTCTGACGATGCTGGCTGCATCCTTACACAGTTAAGTAAAGTAATAATTCGACTATCTTACCTAGAATAAAGATATCAAATAATATAATAATTAATTAATGATACGTAGATTATAAATTTAAATATATAGGAGTGTTGCACGAAATTAGTGCAATGCTCGCAAGTGCCGTAGATTAAGCGGCGAACATAAGAGATCGATCTATATCATGAGAGAAAAGAGGGCACAAAGAATGATATTATGCTGCCACACATTCACGAGTTGGCGCTCTCTCTTTACAGTTGAGATGTAAAACACGTGCTACTTTGTAGCAGCATGTATTTTATTTACTGATTTTAGCTCATATATTCCTCGTAGATTATGAGGCATAAGATTGGCGATACACATGGCGATGCTAAATGCATCACTGATATAAAATTTACTTATATCTAGTAAACGTCCTCTGGGAGAGCTAAAGTATGTATATATATATATATATACTTATATATATATACATATATATATGTATATATTTATGTATATATATATATGTATATATAAATACATACATATATATATATATATATATATATATATATATATATATAATATAGTTTTATAGCAATATCAATTTTTTTTTTTTTTACTATCGTAATATAAAGTATTTATATGTAAACTTGCGTTCTCATTAAACTATATTTACATTCCTTTTTTTATTATCATTACACACACCGAAGATAAGTTCCTAGAATCAGGTTGCGCACTTAAGCTTATCTAGCGCATAATATCACCACAGAGAGAAAAACCTACGTGGTGAGGCTAACATCATTGATTTTTTTTGCACTTTTTCTGATAAAGTATATCACATTCCGAAACGTACGTAGTAATAAGATAAATATCTAGTTTGAACCCATTATGAACAAAGAGAAGTCTGGACAAATTAAAAATAAAACAAATTGCGAACAAATTTATACAAAGTATAAAAACCGTGTTTTATCGTTGTTTTGTGATTTGGAATAGAAGAGAGAAAAAAAAAAAGAAAAAAAAAAGAAAGAAAAAAAAAAGAAAAAAGAAAAATTCTTTTTATATATATTTGAATTAGTGGTTTCAACCTGAATATAATGCGACAGCGAAAAAAGAAAGACGCGCGGCGGTGATTTTCCCATCCATTTCTAGGAAAGGTGGAATGAGTGTTGACCTTCTTGTGCTGCTATTCTTAATTTTTCTCGCATTATTTCCAAGGTAGTATAGTCAGGCAATTTTAAATAATTTACGCAAGTCATTACAGATGGTAAAAAGTCATCAGTTTTCATCGATGGATCGAAAGTTTTCCGCACTATCGTTAAGGGTGGGGTCAAACTCTTAAAGCCTGTAAAAAATATAATTTAATATAATTTATTAAAAATTATAATAAAATAAAAAAAATTTATGATTATCAAATTTATTACTAAATATTAATAAGCGATAGAATAATTAAAAAAATAATGAATAAATAAATAAATAAATAATATATATATATATATATACATATACATATACATATACATATACATATACATATACATATACATACCTCCAACAGGTAATCGTGGTGATCCAGTAACAAATTGAATAAATTGTCTTTGCTCCTCGCTATTGTATTTGGATAAGACTTCAAATAAGAAACGTATAGCCCGAGAATCTGGTGTATAACCATGATCTGTACGGCAACATTCCAAAAGGGTTTTTGTATCCCATTGGCCACCACCTTGCGTATGTCCGCAGAATACAGCTTCCAATTCTTCTGGGAAAAATAATCGCAATTGCGCCGGCGGAAATACCGATTCGAATCCTTCTCGAAACGCTTCCATTTGTCTAAAAACTCCTTCGTAGAGGAACCAATGTGTTACCAACTGTAATATGATATATTTATTCAGTTTTAATCTTCATATAATATATATAGAAAAAAAAATGAAGAAACGTGTAAAGCATATGACGAATTATTTAATAATAAGGCTTTTTTCTATTCTTCTTACGATATATACCTTGATATATTGATCCAAATTATGAATGGTGACAGGTATGTCACTTCCTCCTTTCCTTAGTTCTATATTTTCGTAACCTGGTAATTCGAAGACAAGTCCAAGTTCAGAAATAGGACAACCGTCCAAATCTAGCGCTTCAATTCGTTGTGCTCTCTCCGTCATTCTTAAACTTTGATCTTTTTCCATTATTTCTTTTCGTCTTACCACTTCTTGCAATTTCGTGAGGGTACGATGTATATCAGGACAAACGTATATTAAATCTGCTAAAGTAAGCGTATGCTCTTCTCCCAACAACCAACGATAAAATGTTAAACTAAATGGTAGATCCAACTAAAAAAGAAAGAATCATAATAGTTTATTAAAGTACTAATTTACTATAAAAGAGGTACTTCGAAATTGAAAACATACCATTCTTGAGTCATATATTGCTTTTGCCATAAATTTACCAAGAAATTTAAATTTAGTTTTGAGTTTCGCGAGATGTGACACTTTAGTACTCCACGGTATTGGTGTTGCAAAGAGTCCATGCATAGGATTAACGTAACCTGTCTCCGTAGGGTTTGAACTACCATGCCAGAGATCCAAGTCAGCACGTTGAAGTTCTTTAGAAACTAGCGCATAAAATTCTAAAGTTGGGCCCAAGCCAGTTCCGACCTGTAAAAAAAAAATAAAGGAAAAAAAAATGAATAAATAAATCTATTCAATAACATAATAATGAATGATTATAAACAGTATATTTTCTGTCAAAGAAAAATATAAAATGAACCTCATTGACATATTGCACTTCAAGAAGAGCTTTGCTGGAAGCTAAGTCTTGAATAACTTGTTCCGCTTGTTTCAAAATGTCCGTTCTGGAAATGGTTCTTTTTCTTCTTTCTAAACGCGGAGTAACACGTTCTTGACTGTCAGATCCTGACAATTCTGGAGCAGAGTCTAGAAGACGCTGGAGTGCTCTATCACGATCAAAGGATGTTGCGTATAATAGCAATTGCCTCGTTTCAAATGGGAATAGAAAAGGGCTATAAAAACAGATAATAATATTTTATATATAAATATCAGAGAATAAACATTATATCTAAGAATTATTTATATAACTTACCATACTGTTGCTATTTGCTGCAACCATGATGGTAAATTTCCAGTCATAATAACTAACGGGTCCTGTAGTTGTCTACTCGCCTTTGCCGCTATCTTGTTATTTATGAAATCTTGTGGAGACAATAGGCTCATACTTTTCAGATGAGGAAATAGAACACCCCAATGACGATTAAGTGCATGTAAAAGCCGCAATAGACATAAGCCGTCTAAAGAAGCATCCGATATAGTTACAGATGGTGGCAAAGATGGAGATAGATAAGGAGTAAGTGGACATCGTTGCGCTGGTACTATTCCTTCCAACCAAAGACTATCTTCTTTTCGCTTTGAACTGATCTTTGTACTCTTGCCTTTGCCTTTTCTACTACCGCATTGTGAACTCGATCCTGGTTTGGAAGATGTCGTGGCCTCGTCCTCTGGTACAGGTCTGAATAAGAAAATAAATGTAACAAGTTTAAAATAACACTAAGAACTTTTTGTCACGTTAACTATTTTATTCTAAAATCAAATTTATCATTAATTGACCCTAACAAATATCAAGAAAATATGCATTTATAATTATAATAGTGCCTCTGCTTTAACATCTCCAAGAGAGCAACTGGTTTATACAAACTTACATTGAAAGAAACAGGGATAACAAAAATTGCTCTAAAAGTGATAATTATGCATTCAAAATATGGACCTTTTATTTAATGTTTTCGAAAGGATTTTCCTGCGACAAGAGCCTTCCTTGATATATGTTGTCATTTATTTGATATGATTTGGCAGTAACTACAATATTTTTTACTGCAAAAAATATTTAGCTGGAAATATATATCCCTTTAAGATTGAAAGGGCAAAAATCTCACTTGTACACTTGTTGCAAACTTCAGCAATCAGATGAGTCAAAGATCAAGAGTATCCTTCAGAAATAAGCCATATAATTATTACCAGTATTTAAGCATATTATTAAAAAATTAAACAATACCTGTAATATATCGTATGAGTTTGCACCCATACTGCATCGTGTCCCAAAGGAGGTTCACCATCTGCTTCTGCTTCTGAATGATCTATACCAGAACAACCAAATTGTCTTACTGCCTGGTATACGGTCATATTAAAAGGTAATACTTCATCCCCTATCAAAAATTGGAGCTTGTGTTTTGCAGAGCCTTGACTTATAACAACTGCTGCCTATAAATTAAAATGAAAATAAAAACAAAAAAACAAAATATATATATATGTATGTATATAATAATAATAATAATAATAATAATAATAATAATAATAATAATAATAATAATAATAATAATAAAAAAATAAAAAATAAAAAAAAAAACAAAAATAAAAAGTAAAATACAACTTGTAGTACAAATTAACAAACATAAATTAACAAAGAATAATGTATATGTATTTCAAACTTACCAAGGTATCATCTATATCATCTTCGCTATTATCATCGTCACTAACCAAAGATTCTGCATCCCGTATTCTACCGTAGCCACGAACCATTAAATATCGTTCTATTGCTTGCACTAACGCAAGAGGATCAATTTTTACAGTACCTCCCTTCCATTGTTTTAAATTATTACAATCTGGATGCCGCTGAAGATTGCACTGTATCATAATAATTATTAAATCACATTTTTTTGATTTGTACAATTTTTTATTAGTATGCCTTTTTTTAAGAGAGAAAAAGAGAAAGAGAGAGAGATAAATTTTTATCAAAATGTTGTACCTTCAACTGATGCGTATTGAAAAATTTAAGAGCACTAGTTCCTCCACGTCCAGCACCGGATCCAGCTGGTAGATCATGAACCTTTACTGGAAATTGTTCCAACTGTGCAACGCAACTGTTCAATTTTGCGACAAGAGCACCGAATGCTCCCGGTTGAAGATCTACGACATTGTTGTCTTGCTGTATCTAGAGATTGTAGCAAATAAAATTGATTGAAATTTCGTCAAATTAAAATAAAAGAAGGGGGGAAGGGGAAACAGAGAAAGCAACACTTTCTTACAGTAGACTCTGCAAATAGTTGCCAGAACATCCGTAAACGATCATAACGATTTCCAGGTGCGTCTGTGGTTGTGAGGTAGTTCAACAAAGCTTTTATAAGACCACTATAATTCATTTCGAACGGAGATATATCACTTTCTAGTACAATATCTCGTAATTCGGTAAGCGCTGAGAACATTTCATCTAATTGCTATCGAACACACAAGGACAAATGTTTAATAAATATAATTTTGTTTATATTAAAGAAAACGAAACATTTTAATGATTTTATTTATACTTACATTTGATTGTAATCGTTGTATTGCAGCTGTAAGTCGCGCAAGAACCGTTAACGCTGGATGGGTGCAAGGTGCATCATCTTGATATCTTGCTAGGAATTGAGCAGCTTGTTCGCGTACCCATGCTTTTGCCTTATCCCGATTACCACCTGATAAATTTGGATTACTTGGTGGTTTTGATAAACTGGTTGATGAACTTGTGTCTCTCTTATCACTAACAGTGCTTGACGATGACGATTTTCTTCCCCATCTAGCAGGATTAAGATTTCCCAAAAATCGATTATTCTTTTGTGTAAAACCAGTGAAAAGTGATTCTGGTTGTTGCGTTTGCTGCGTCCCAGTACCACCCAATCTAGAGAACCGACCTTTCTTGTTTTGACGTTTTCTTTTCAAAACATCTCCGATCCTTCTAATAAAATAATAGCGTTAAAATTATAGAAGAGAGGGAGAGAGAGAAAGAAAGAGAGAGACAGAGAGAAACAGAGAGAAAGAGAGAGAAAGAGACGAATAAATTGCGAAAAAAAATAAAAATAAAAAAAAGAAAAAAAAAAAAGAAAAAAAAGTCAGTTCAGTTTCTATGTTACAATATTCTGTACTTACAGATGAGCACTTTGCGGTGTACTTGCATCTTCTACGGTGGTATTCAAATCTGTCCTACTATGTGTATCCATTGAAGGGGTAAGATTTGGCTTCATTTGACATGTTGCAACTGCGCCAAATAATATATTACCATTTGTTGATGGAGAAGCAATAGGTGACGTAGCACTACTAGAGGACAACATCATGGTGGAAGAAATAGGTGTAGACGGACCTGGTTGTGGACTTGGTAATGATGTACCTGTCCGAAAGATAATATACGATATGTTTACAAATGATTTTACTATTTAATTGATAATGTTTTTATAATTACGACTCACCAGAAGAGCACTTGGGCGGTGAAACTCCAAGAGGTATTTCAGGATCAGCTAATTGCCGTATTTGATGTAAGACACCTTCACGATGGAAATGGACCCCAAATACTTGCGGTAATCTTTTCATTAAGATACTTGCCATTTGTAGAGCTCCTATAACTATTCGTAAATCTTGCGACGCTAACATTCCTGCTATATGCGATGATACAACTTGATTTTTCAAAACATCCTGATATAAACAAAATGAACAATCAATAAATTATATAAATGTTTAAATATATCATTTTGTACTAACCTTTAATAAATCGGTTGAGGCATAATATACCATACGAAGAAGTGCACGTAAACATTTACATTTTACAGCAGGCCCGGCCGAACTACTATAAACTTCGTAGAGTACGGAGAATAAAGTTCGTATAAAAGATACCAGCCATTCATTTGTCTCGATAACTGGAGGTACTACGTCCATGCTATAGAATAATGAAAAACTTAATGATTTTGAATTTACTTTTAAATATATAGATATTTAAAAGTTCTAAAAATTCATTACCTAGATGAGCAAGTAGGACTTTTACCCTCAACAGGATGAGCATTCACTCTACGAAATATACTCCGTGCCATTCCAATATCCTCATTAATCTGCTTCATCACAGTTAAATCTATTGTATATGTCCTTCCTAGAGTAGAAAGACATATTTCATCTTCACCATTTTGAAATGCCATCTGAAAATAATCAAACAATATGACACGGTGATACTGATATATTTTTCGTACATAAATTTATTATATTTAATTGTACAGACAATAATTACTTTTCATAATACCTCAATAATCCTAGAATCAATAGTGCTGAATGGATGACAGCAATGCCTTTCATCACGCCACTCCCAATGGACTGTTTCTTGTTGACTACTGGTCCTTTCGAGTAAACTATTTACACTGAATATACCATCAGTCGGTAGCGGAGGCATAAGTTCCTCAATTAAACAAGTAATTTCAAACCATTCTTGTGGTGAACGTGGTACTAACTCTACATCTTCAGTTTTTATTTCCAAAGATCCAGTTAAAAGATAACTTAATGTGAAAGCTATATTTTGTTGTAAAAGCAGCTGTGCCAAATCAGGACAGCGATTTGATATCACAGATAACATTCGTAGCACTGTTATGAAGTTGCCAATACTGTTTACAGGTGGTGTAATCATGAGCTGAAATAATTAATTGTATAATATAAATATTATTAACGAAATTATAGATTATTCAGCTAAAAATTAGTGATCTACATACCAACTGTTGTAAATTTTGCAAAAGTTCCGCATTGATAATTTTATGTAACATAACTGGGTCATGTTGAAAACTGTCAACCAATCGACTGAAAGCTTGGCAAACACATTCAACACTTTTTTTATCCTGATTCGTCAGTCTGTTTGTTAACAATGGTAAGCTCTCTGCGACTAGATGAAAATCATCAGGATGAAGATTTTGACAACAATTAGCTGTGATTGTTAATGCTGCGCGTTGAGCCGTGATATTGAAGAAATCAACAAATTTCAAACAAGCTGATACACCACCCTAATCAAATAAAAATATAGGATACATGGGAGATCAAACAAGTTTTGAATATATTTACTTATATTTATAAATAGATAAAAACATACCGCGTGTAATATTGTTTTGCTATGTCGACGAGATAACATAGCCAAAGCAGTTAAGCATTGTTCAGCAACGTCCATACATTCAATTGATTCTAACTTCTGTAGAAATACTGGTACAGCATCAACAACAACGGTAGAAGATCGAGGCAAAGCTTCCATCATGTATGTCAAAGCACGACAAGCATGTGTCATTATAACGAAGTTGTGCTCTATTCCAAGTAAATTTATTAAAGCTGCAACGACTTGTTTAACAGGAAAACCTGTTAATGTATCTTCATTTCCCATAACAAGTATTTCTCCCATTCCTATGACAGCTTGTAATTGTTCGCCTTCATCATCAACAGCTTGTAAGCCAGCAAGGAGCTGTTGTGCTTTTGCAGCTGATAAAAAATAATTTATAAACATTAGCAAAATTATTTTTGTAAGATAATTCAAATTATGCGCTTTAACTTAATAGAAATGGTGATTACTGACATATAAATGTTATACTTTGTCATGATTTCTAAGAATGTCAACATTGTTAATATTAATACCTGAGCTTGCTCCCATACTTCTATTTAGAAGATGTTGCATTCGTGACCCCAATGCACCAAATACATGAGGAGGTAAACCTCTAGCTTCTAATAATGCTTGTAATCTCCCAACTTCACCATCATCACTTTCACTATCTCCTGTTGTACCAGATAATCCAGATGGTCCTCCACTCGCTTATTTAAAAAGCAACAAATTATTTAATTTTATTAATTAAATATATTTTATCTTATTAACTAAATTAATCTCAATATATATTTTTTTAATAAACATTACCAGTAGCAGATGTTACAGCTGATCCAGCTTCATCTTCACCCGTTGTAGTAACTAACTGACTACCAGGAATAGAAGATGATACAGATGTTGGTGTAGCACTATTAGTAATAGATTCATTCCCTGACATTATATTTCCGGTACCTCCAGAAGTACTTTCCACCATTGATTTCCGTGCTCGTGACGAAGAGCGATGTCTAAATTTGGATTAAAATTATTATAATTCAATGTAAATAAGTTTTTGAAAAATTATTCAAAAATTACCTTGAGCTAGAACAGGAACCCGTCGTGGAGTCTTTTTTATGTTTTCCTGAAGTCTTGTTACTCGATGGCAGTTCCTTAGGTTGTTCACTTAAGAGTTTTATACGCGAACGAAGTGGATGTTTTTGTGTAGGATGAGGGTGTGCAGGGGTGGCAGTAGCGGTGGCAGACACAGCTGGATTGGTAGTGGCTGTTGATGTAATGCCACTAGTGCCTGCCCCGTCATGTGCCAACGCCCCCCCACCACTCTCCACAGAATTGCTAGCTGTGTTACCCACTCTGACGTTGGACTTCACACCCAAGATTTGACTACTCGTACTGCTACTTGTACAGGTTGCACCACCGTGTGCTTTGGACCCTACAATATTTAAATAACATATGATTACTTAATTGCATGAAAAATAATAGAATATAGCTTTTTCAAACATTACTGATGCATTAGAAGTTATTTTAACTTTAATATTTATCACATGATAATCTCATTGTCTACATTAGAAATATTATTATGTGTAGACTTCTTTTTCTTTTTTTTTTTGTTTTATATATATATATTAGTGCATGTAAAATTTTAAGATTTGTGCTATTCGTCTTAATTTTCCCTGAACAATTGTGAAACTCAAACATTTTCGCAAGTTAAATATTAATAAAGAACAACAAAAATATTAAATGTACAAATACTTTTTTTTTTTTCCCCCTAATAAATAAGTTATAAATAAGATCATGTGTGAGCCAAAGAAATATATTCAACTGTTTCTCTTGATTTTAATTATTTGACTAATAATAAGTACTTGTTCATCTTTTCTTTTCTTTTTTAGAAGAAGTACTTTTAATCAAATATAATGACAATATTATATTTTTAAAATGTATGTTTCTGAAACTCATAGCTAATTATTAAATATGGCATATTATTCATAAGTTACATCGTAAAAATTCATCTATGTATGTAGACAATACACAATGAAAACTTATTTATTATTTAATGATAAATTTATCATATTACATCCGGAGAAATAAATATCATTTTAATTTCTTTTATATATATATAGAGCAATACGCTTCCAAAATGAATACTTTGTTTTCAATCATAATTTAAGACGACAAATTAAAAATAAGGCATATGTTTTAGTTAACACATTTTTTTTCTACAGAACATTTTTTATTTTATTTTAGTCTCTTCCAATAGATTTTAATGTAAAATTCCTTCAATTTTTTATATTTTTAATTCTAATTCTAATAATGTATAATTTTATTATCAAATGCTATATCAAATGCTATTATCAAATGCTATATCAAAAAGCTGATCAATTATTAAATTAATATGATATAATATAAAATTTATTATTATTTATACGGAGAGATTCTTTGAATTTTATTAATGTTATATTAATAAGAATCATTTATAAGAAACTTCACGAAAATGTTTGCATATAGTTTATATAAATTATATTGGTCTATATTTATATCATAACCCAAATAATAATGTTATATCATGATATTATTAATATCAAATTTGAATTGATTAAATTTGTTGAAATAAAAGTTCTATAGGAAAAATTAATTTATGATTAAAAAGTGGTATATATATATACTAAACAGAAAAATAAATGATCATTTAAATTATATTTTTTTATTAAATACTATCCAGTAAAAGAACTCAATAATTATAAGAACTGCACTTTATATACATACATACATACATACATACATACATACATACATATATATATATATAATCTCATGCATAAATAGAAGGAAAAATAAACTTTTTCAATCTTGTTTGAATAAGAGAAACCTTGCATGTAGATGTAGGAAGATTTATATAATGTAGTTCAATAAATGTAGCATATCCTTTTCTTTAAATATCTATACCTTGTATTTATAAGAGAAAATAAGGGGAAGAGAGAAAATGTGGTACGAATTGTGTACTCCTTAAGCTTACCTTCTTGATGGTACGTTTGTGTTGATATTGGAAAAAGTGCTTTGACAGCAGACACAAATCCTTCCAGACATTCGCTCATCCTCAGGCCTAATGATACAGTCTGATCTATGACTTTTATTTTAATAATGCTACCTTCTTTATTTTTTATGATATTTCTGATAAAATCCTTTCTCTATAATTTTAAATCTATCTTTTCCCTACTTTGTATATGTAAGGAATTGTACAATGTGTTATTGCAATGTTCATGCAAGATATTTTCTTATATTTATTTAAATTAAAATAAATAAATCAGAGAATAAAGATTATTATAAAATTCGTATGAAATATATTTATAAATTTAATGTTTGTGCAGTTCTATTTATAACTAATAGCATTTTAATATGTTGGCATTTACTATATAAAACATTTCATTATATGTAAAGAATGTTATTATATAAATTCAATAAACCAAAATAACAATGACAATTATATACATGTAGCTATTAAAAAAGCATATTATATCACTTAAAAAATTCTGCACATGCACACTAATATATTTAATATAATTATGTAAGTGTAAATCCATATATTTAATTATGAAATTAATATTTAATGAATAAAATAACACTTTAAATTAAAATGCGTATTGCTCTTAAAGTCACTTATTTGCATGTTAACAACATCATGTTGGTCACATTGCCAAACACATATGGTAGATGTAAATTTAATATATAAAATTGATCTTAATATGCTGCACTTGTGCCATACCACATAATATATATACATATATATATTATGCTTCATAAGTTGATAAATATTAGAGTATAAAAATGGCTAATTCTAAAATCTTATATAACCTTTTATATAAGAACTAGGTTGTTCTTTCTTCTAAGCAAATCAGTTTACACTTGTCATAAATAATATAATATATGTTGATTGTGGAGTATATGAAGAATAATCAATAATAGAGAATCTCACTATTTAATTTTTAATACTTAATTTTTAAATTTCAAGTGTAAAATTTCATTTTAAGAAAAAATTAGGTTAATTCTAATGATAATATTCAAGGAAGTTTTATACATTACCTATCCTTTATATATCTTTACAATCAACATTTTATTTAATATAAAAATTTATATACTAACCTCTTTCCCTTGACGTAGTTGAATTGCTAGAAACAGGAGTAGCACTCGATGATGATGCCAAGTTGTTGTACGTTGAAGATGATTTTCGATTACTATAGCCACTATTTAATGATAAGTTGTAGCTACTGCTTGCTTGCAATAAAGTTGCTGAATTTTGTGGAGTACGAGAACGAGTCCGCGAAGCTACACAATCTATAGCTGTCAAGTTTAACTCTGGCAAACTTGTTCTCGTGTTACGAACTCTTGTATTACCACTAATACCACAATTAGACTGCTGAACCTTGTGTTGCAGTCTCCAATCTGTATCTAAGAAAAAATAACTAATTCATATGGATATTCTGATTAATGTAACAAATTCTTGATGTAACAAATCACTACACGATAATAACTATTTCACGTATTGGAATTACCTAGGAATGGTCCTAAACCACTTCCATGATTTCTACGTTCACCCTTTATCTTGTCTTCTCCTTTTGAAGAATCTATAGAATGTCTATGTGCAGATGTGTTGTCAAGGTCCTGAGGTGGTTGCGGATCACCAATAGTTTGTCTGCGTCTTTTCTCTTCTACTGGCACTGGGATACTACTACTTTGTCGCTTTCTATAGCCACTTGTACCACTGCCTGAGCTTTTCCCTCTAATTTTAGAGGTACCTGCTGAAGCACTGGCCTTCTCTACAGACCCCCCTGACAACAACTGATCTTGTTGATCTGCCATAGATTAATTGACTCATGCCACTATACTGCCTGTAACAAAAGCAACAAATTGTAATTATTATAGATGATATAACAGTATATTAATATAATCTTATATATTTTTATATATCCATGGAATGCTTTATATCTTGTACATATATAATTTTCAAATTTGATTGGAAAGTGTATTTGTATATATATATATATATATATATATATATATATACATATATATGTGTTGTCTATATATATATATATATACATATATATATATACATATATATGTGTTGTCTATATATATATATATATACATATATATATAGATATATATATATACACATATATATATAGATATATATATATATAATAATAATAATCGAATATATATATTTTTCTACTTGAACTAAAAACAAAAAGATGATAATTCTGCAGCAAGTTTGTCAATGCATAACCTGAGGGATCAATACATATCTTTGTTCTCAATTATTAACACTTGAAATGTTGCTGATATACTGTTAAAGAGCATGAAGCTTTGAATCTTTTCATAAAGCAATATATCTCAACTGTCCAATCAAATAATATTATTAATCTTAATCATTATAATAAATAATTAAAATTGAAATAGAAAACAATTTTGTTAGGAAAGGAGATATAATGGAAGAAAAAAAAAAAAAAAAAAGAAAAAAAAGAAAAAAAAAGAAAAAAAATGTGAATATGTTTCTCCTATATTTTCCCATAAGGCATGTTTGCTACCAATTTTTATTAATAAAGCATCAATAATTAATGCTTGGAACGTTTGTACGAAAAAAAAAAAATGCAAAATTTGAACACTTAAAATATACAAACCGTGTTAAATCGCTGCGCACTGTGATAAGAAGACCGTGACTAAATAACACGCAATTAATGTTTTTCCTACGCAGCGAAAGAGATAGTATACCAAAGGCAGAATCATAACAAACACTGTAACTGAAGTCCATCCGCGATAAGGGTAACAATGCAAAATTGTGCCATTGACATCTGTACGAACGCTTTGTGAAAGATCTGAGATGAATAGTGAGAATAACAGTCGCGAGAGAAATGAGTAAATCGAAAAAGATCGAAGATAGATATAAAGGAATTTAACAAAGAGACTCATAAGCAGCGATCCACCATTTGCTTGCAAGCAAGTAATGGAGGACGAGTTCTTTTTCCACCACTACCTCCCCCCTTCTCACTCTCTGTCCTCTATCAGTCTTACTCTTTCCCTCCCCTCCTATCTTGTGAACTACTCTCTCGCTCTCGAAGCCCAGTGTGTGTGCTGTATGACCTCAGGTACACCAAAAAAGAAAATCCCTCGCATGAGGGCAGAAACGACCGGTCCTTCCCCCCGAGGGGATGACTATTGTGCGTATTACCTGAATGTCGGTACAACATGCCCAGGGCATTACGAGGAAAATGTTCTCTTCTCACTCGCAAAAGCTTTCACGACAGTCTATGTCCTTCCTTTTATACATACGTCTATTCACCGTCCGGGAACAGGACTCACGCGCACGCAAACCTACGTTGGTGAGCGGCTCCAACGATGTGTCCCCCCCCTCACGCACAATGAGCCACACACCGAGAGACACGCCAAACGCGCACCACCGAGGTAGACTGAAAGCACGATTCCGTACGAGGAATGCGACGAGCCTCGTTACTAGCGGCGGGGTTGGTTAGAATTGGAAGTACGGAGAATGCTCCGCCTCCGTTTCCCCCACCACTAAAGAAAAGGAAAACGTCACATGCGCCGGACCAACCATAGCAGTGCGTTCCAAAATTCACTGCTTGGCGCGCTCTTTTGATCGTTCTACGTATTTCTTTAACGTTTACTCACGATATTACTAATAGTTACAGTCATATATTTATTATTTTCTTTCAAACCTAACAATCATTCAAATATTTAATGATCACCGATAAAAATTACGTATAATTTTTAGAAAATTTTGAATGCTTACGCATAGTCTTGCATATGTTTCCAAGCGGCGTTATCGTTATAACATGGTATAATTATGTAAAAATATACGACGAATTTCGATCTCTATCAAATATTTAAACGGAATAAAATTGAAATGAATATGAAAAAATCGATCGAATTTAGAAAGATCTCATTGTATTTTATACGTGTGTCTACAAATATATAGATAACTGCAAATATATAAACGAAAAAATCTAATAGTATGATACTTATCCGTTAAGAATTATCCGTTAAGAAAAATGATGCAATAGAAATATGGGAATATTAACAGGATATTTTCGCCATTAAATCGACGGATATTGAATATAAAGAACAGTTTGCATGTATAGATTCGTTTAATGACATTCACTTATACTCTATTAAATATACAAAAATGAAAATATAGTAATAAATAATTTTTCCTATTTGTGAATGTGTAAAACTGTTTATACCGTTAATAATCATGTATTTATACAACATGATAATTTACAGACCGTGTAACGACATCTCTACACTTCTATTAGAAATACGTATATTATCACACTTTTGTTCCCATGCATATTGTAAATGAACTTGAATGAACACGTCACAAAAATGTCACTCTCTTGAAATATTATATAAAACGTACATGAAATTCTTGATAATATGCGACGTAACCGCATAAAAAATAATATTACATGTCTAATTGCAATGAAATATCGTCACACATCGATTGTAGTGAAACGAAGAAGACGCAATATTGATATTCACTCAGCGAGCTCAGGTTACGTTCAAAGCGGAATCAGTATCGTTTGGATATTTGCATGTCGAGTTTACCTTTCATTCGTAGATGCTTGACAGGCTTTAAAATCAAACTCTAATAATCGCGTTAATAAAAACGGAGACGACAAGCACCAAATTTTTCGCGTAATAAAAACGTTCGTTAAAAGCACGCAACTTGACAACGATGATGTTGTAATAGGATGTCGGATGCTGGTTCTATTGTTTGACCTCGGGTTGAACGTAGTAACCACGATTGGCTGAAAACTTCATTTAGTAGTACCCAATTGGTTGCTGATAAATTGAACAGTTTTCTCAGGTTGTATCATAACAACTTGAGATAAATCAGCTGTGCCCGTAAATCACTCGATTAATTCAACTTTTATTATTACCGACACAGACACATCAATATTTTTTCTTTTCGATAGCACACTATTTTCGACAGCTTGCATTTACTCACCGAAAAAGGGAGCTCCTCCCTGGAAGTCGGACTCCAGTTACGCAATGCGATGCGCAAAGGGACACGTGAAGATACAGAGTGAGCTGTCAAGTCGATTCGAGTGTCGTCTGCTAAAATACTTTAACCTAAGATTATACGTGATACAAGATGTTCCATCGACATATAGAAATGAACATGTACATTTGCTTTTATGCCATAAAATTATCTCGTTATGATTGGTCGATACTTTCTTGTCGTTTCAACGGTGACCGATCAACGTTAAGAACATGGATATATGATAGTGCAATTTTAATATATTATATTATATTATATATATTATATATTATATATTACATATTATATGGATATGTATCATAAATGTATTCGTTTTTTGCTGTTAATATAATACATTACTTTTTACAGATACAATATACTGACAAATAAGAAATGATTCGATTATTAACAATAAACTTTCATTACGTCATATTGGCAATACTTTCGATAATTGCTAGTGATAAAATGAACAGAGTCTGATAGTCTAAATATTGAACAGTTATTTTCAAGACTAACCTTTGTTTCATAATTGGTAGTCAAAAATGTCAGCTGTTCTTTTAAAGAACTCTATTCAATCATCCAGTAAGATTCTTATTAATGTTCAGACAAATCATACATATTAATATATTTTATATCTCATAAATTATATTGCAGTGTAATTATGTAATAGCAATAATTTTTAATATTATTTTATGTTTCAGAATTACAAACAATACATTTTGCAAGTATTATTGTACAAGGAAATAATTATTCCGATCAGCCACGTATTATTAAAAATCCAACTACAGCCTCTTTAAAGAGAGGTACAGGAGGTCGTTCTTCTTTCAATGGAATAGTATGTACAATCTTTGGTAATACCGGCTTCGTTGGACGGTATCTGTGTAATCGTCTTGGGAAGATTGGAACACAGGCATGTCATACTTATGTACAACATGTAGCAGGATAAGTAAGAGTATATAGTTATAGTGAACTACATCGTAATTTATTTAATAAAACAATGATTGTTCGTATAGCGGTAGCTATCATTACATAATAGTATTTAATATTAATATGATTAATATTAATTTTTTTAAATAAAAGAAAAATTATATTTTCAGTTGATCCTTCCACATCGATCAGATTTTTATTTCAGTAAGCACCTTAAACTTTGTGGAGATCTTGGACAAGTACTTTTCCATCCGTTTGATTTACGAGACGAAGAATCTATCTTCAAATGCATGAAATATTCAAATGTAGTTGTTAATTTAATAGGTAAAGATTGGCCAACAAAAAATTTCTCTTATGAGGATGTACATGTAGAAGGAGCAAGACGAATTGCTAAGATTGCTAAAAAAGTTGGCGTGGAACGTTTAATTCACGTTTCCTCTTTAAATGCGTCTCCTAATCCTAAGGTAATTGATTGTCTTAAATAAATAAATATATCTATATAAAATAATGTTATATACAATTTACATTATGTCATTCACATAAATTAATATGATATAAATTTAAAATCATTGAGAAAGTTTGTCTTATTTTCTGTGATCTTTAAATTTTATGTTTATGATTGTTTAAATTAGATTTGATGAAAATTACAAATAAATTATTTTGTATTTTATAAGCCATTAGTTCTGAAAAAAGGCTCGCAGTTTTTAAAAACAAAATGGGAAGGTGAATGTGCTGTGAAAGAAGAATTTCCAGAAGCAACAATAATTCGTCCATCCATTATATATGGAATGCAAGACAGATTTTTGACTTATTATAGTCACAAATGGAATCAATTTATGCTGTATGTGTAAAAAAATGTTTCTATGTTTATAGAAATATGTAATTTACTTTCGAATACCTTAACAATTTTATATATATTTTATATTACAATAGTATTCCAGTACTATGGAAAAAGGGCGAACAAACAGAAAAACAACCAGTTCATGTAACCGATGTAGCTGCTGGTATAGTTGCTATCATATTAGATAATAATACTGCTGGAAAAACCTATCAATTTGTTGGGTATGTATCTTAAATAAGACATACACAAGAAATCAATGTTTTAATATCAAATGTTGTATGTTTTTAATCATGACATAAATAACTTTTTGTCTTTATATTAGACCTCGAAGATACAAATTAAGAAGTTTAGTTGAGTGGATTCAGAAATCAATAACAAAAGAATGGGAGAAAGAGGGTTCTCAAATATTAGATTTAGATAAAGCTTTACTCTTCCAGTTGAAAATATTTTTGAATGAAGCCATAGGCAATACGCACAGAATAAATCATTTACATTGGGAAGGAATAGAAAAAGTATGTATTATTTTATGGGGTACATAATTTAATTTATACTTATAATGATATAGAAAATTATTGCAACAGCTATAATAAATTAAGAGAAATTTTAAATACTTCTTTTTTACTTTCTATATATTTATTCTTTCTTTATTATGCATTATATAGGACAGTACAAGTGATGAAGTTTTAAAAGATCTACCTACACTGGAGGATCTGGGAATTGAGTTTGCTGTCCTTGAAGAATTAGGTGCATGGGATTTAAAATTATATCACAGACACACTTATTATGATAAATCTTATGAGGAATATAAAACAGTATCACCTCCAGAATGTATACCACTTTAATTAATATCAATTTTCAGAATAACATCATAGTTATGATAGAAAATAACAACTTATAATGAACATATTGTAAATTCATTATCTAATAAATTTCTGTATCATGTTCTAGTAAATAAATATTTACCACAGTATGTTAATAAAAAAAAAAAAAAAAAAAGAAAAAAAAAAACTTACCTTTGAAAATCAAAAACAAGATCAATTTTTATGTTTGGAGATGATCTTTAATTGATGAATCACACAGTGACAATTTTATTAAACCGTATACAATTATATCACTATTTGGAATTTTTTTTTTTTTTCAAATGAATGAATTATTACATCATTGCATCAGATCATGCTAGATCAATAATAACACATTCGACGAATGTTAAACAATTTTCTTTTAATAGTTACATAAAACATGTAAATATTAAATCATGAGGTATACAATACTTTACTAAAATTTTGCCCAAATAGAATTATATCTGTCGAGGTAAGTAAAGCAGATAGGATATGTTTTATATCATTCTAATAGTCTTTCTATACGAAATTCGTTGAAGATGTAAATTGGCACACACAAATCTTTACCTCCGTCTTTGAATTTATGCAAAAAATGTGGTAAAATATTATTAGACTATAGAATATACCACATTGTCTATATAAAATATATAAACAAAATTTTATAAAACTATTTATAAAATTTCTTTACAAGCATTTGATTACATTTGAGGCACCTGGCGCATGGCAATAGCTTGTATAACTCTACGTAATTTACCAACTGTTCGTTTTCTTCTAGAATGTCTTCTAAATATCAACCAATTCCACCGATTCAGTAAACAAAAAAGAATCACGCCTACCATAATAATTATTACTATATAATACCATTGATTCACAGTCACTTGATGGTCCTGTTCATTTTGCTTTATGTTATTAACAACTCCGTTTAAATTATTATTATATAAGAAAGGAACACTTGCTCCAATATGTCGTTTAAGCCATAATGAATCTTCTTGTGGAATTGGATTTGCAGCCATTATTCCACTTCCCACAGATAGTAATTTTTGAGATTTATATAAATTTCTGAAATATAACAATAGGATAAAATTTCTGTAAAAATATTGCTGCGTCTTATTTTACAAAACATTTAATTATTTATCCTTTGATTTAAATATGTTTATTTTCGTACAAACACATTTATGATTATTTAGTTGCATATTAATGAATGAAAAATATTATTATGCTTACGTGGGTGCAGATTCATTAACTGGTTTTGGTAAAGCTAGCGTAATAGTGGGACACGATGGTAGTGGACGATAACGACCTGCTCCAGTACCTTCAGATGCTACTACTTTGCTATGGCGTTTGAAATTGCTACCCTCTATTCGTTGAGGTAATATGTTATTCTCGAAATGATCTGATTCCTTTGGATCTTTATTTGGATGTGAATTTTCATTCATAAATATAGTTGCTATTCGGCCTGTAGTTGTATATTCTAAGATGGCATCGAGCATCCAGAAACAAGCTAGAAAAATATATATTTTTTTAAGCAATATATATATATATATATATAATCATTAATTTTAATAAATCATTATTGAAATAAGATAATGATCAAAATATATACGTTTTTGTAAATGACTGTCGTCAATGCAATTTGAATCTCCATATACTACAAGCCTACCAGGCATATCATTTACATGTTCTTTCTCATGATTGTCTTCTGGAGATTCTTCTTCAAAATCTTTTATATCGTTATCCTTGATATTGTAGTTCTCCTTAACACTTTCATAACGTTTAGTTTGTAAAAGTCCAAGAATTGGTACAAGTTTTGACGATCCTGTTTCAGTTTCCAGAAGAAATTCTTGACCTTGATCACGTAATTTTGCATAAAGTAGAACTCCGTCTCGTGGAAATCTTATGTGTTTCATGTAAAAACATATCATCTAAATGTTTCTATATAATTTTTGGGAGATAAATTATTCGGATAAATTAAATATAGTTTACCGAGCAATAGTTGATCCAGAAGCAAAAGATACGGGTGAATGTTGACCAAGACTAAATTGACCATCTTGTACTTGATCACTAAATGCTATTCCCCAGTTAGGATATAGAAGGTCGTTTAAAGCTGGTATATTTGCACCTCCGGTATCAGGAACCCACCATTGACGAGTATTTTCATCATAAAATTTTACCTTTCGCATGACAGTAACATTATACCAATCTGCAAAAATAATTACAGAAAGCCCATCTTCTTCGACGTCTTGTTTTAATTTTGCCACCTAGAAAGAAAATCCATTAATTATATAATTATAAAATGAAAATATAAAAGGGAAATCTTTCCTTATAAATAAATAAAGTAAAAAATACGTACTTCTTCAGGAAAGAATTCTTCTTCTGTATCAACAATGAGTAACGTTCCATAATTTTTAGCATCAAAACAGGTAAATGGATGGCCAAGTACTTCGAGATAATATCCAGCATTGCGTAAATGCTGATACATATCTTTAAAATTTGTATGAATATGATCACCGTTCCAATCAAGAGGATCACTTTTTGCATGTAAATCATCTCTTGGAAAATATCCTGGAGGATAACGTAAGTTATGGTACTGATCCCAAAGAATACGTTTGCTGTTAAACAATAATCATAATAATTACATGTATAATATAAATGATAATGTTATATAAGTTGTACAGATCACAACAAAGCATATATTATTTATAGTTACTGTCGAGGCGGAGTTGGTATAACTTTGGCTTTTAATGGTAGTTCAATCGTCGATTGACGAGATTCTTCTTCCCCATCACTTGGCGGTGATTTTATAGTTATAGATATATGACCTATGTATGAATATAATATTAATATGATTTTTTCAATATGATACCTATTTAATAAGTTATATTACCTTGTGCTATACCCTGCCAATCACGAGAATTCGATGGAACAGTTATAGAAACTGCTAACCAGCCGGACCATGGCCATAGAACATCGCTGTGCGTTAATGATATATCAATTCGTTCGCCGTTACCATTACCAGTATATGGATGCCAAGTAAGATCCGTAATATGACCCGAAACACCCAATCCATTTATTATTGTTATATTCACGATTATTGGTATACCAGTATGATAAACAGCTTGAGTACAATATGGCCACATGTACTGGCACTCAGTCAAATCTATGTAACTGAATTTATATTATCTATGAAACATAGATGACCTCAGTGTTTTATTGTTTTATTTATTACAGATAAAAGAGTAGTTACCTTGGACTGAGAGTACACATGGGCGTGTATAATCTTAAAAAATGAAACGCCCTCAACAAATCTAATTTTCCTGCTCCTTGTTCAAACATACCAACCCCTGGTAAACGTCGTGCGGAACTAAGTAATGCTTGTTTCATACTAGCCGGTGTTACCTTCTTATAACAAAAAAGTTCAAGTTTTTAAAATATAAATATTCTCAATGTATATATAAAAATAGATATATACTTTTCAAAACAATAATTACCCTTCTTTTAACATTTTGAGATCCATCTGGTTGAACAAAACCACTTGCTAAAAGTGCTACAGCACCAGCTACAACGGGACTAGCAACAGAAGTACCAGAGAGTGTTCTGCAACCAGTCTGCAATGCCGAACCTCTTACTCCTGATCCATATGTAACTAAATCAGGTTTAACTCTTCCATAACCAGATGGTAATTCCCATGTTGTCATACCTCTTGATGAAAATTTAGCTATTTGATCCTCCCAATTTATACCTCCAACACCAATAACATCCATTTGATCAGCAGGGTTATTTAATGTTCTGTATAAGATATGAGAGATTTGTAATATGAATAAAAACACAAATAATAACAATAGTTGGCACTTACCCATAAAGAGGACCATCATTTCCAATTGCAGAGACCATAATTACACCATTTGCTGTAAGTTCCCAAACTTTATCAACGAATGGATGATCCATAAAGTCTGGACCACCAATACTGAGATTTAGCACTGTAACTTTAGTTAGTATAGCATAATTGAATGCATCAAGAAACCACGATGTATATGATACCTATATCATACAAAACATAGAAGAAAATAATAAAGAAATATTTTTCAATAGATTATTATACATTTTATAAGAACAGTTAAGAATATTAGACACACACATATATATATATATATATATATATATATATATATATATATATATATATATACATACTTGAGCATTAGTGAAAACACGAAAAATATGCAACTCGGCATCTGGTGCAAATCCAAGACATTCTCTAGAAGATGAAGCTATAACACCAGCAACAAATGTTCCATGACCTAAACCATCCTCTAAAGTTTTCTCATTTGTCCAATTCGAACGTTCTTTAATTTTTTTGAAATGTGGATGGCTAGCAGCTAATCCAGTATCAAATATTGCTACCTGATATGTATAATACAATTCAAAGCTTCATTTTAAATTATATTAACTATATTTCATATCTACTTATTAACTATTTATATTATTCACCTTAATACCATGACCTGTTACACCCATGCCCCATAATGCATCTGCTTGAAGTATACTTGTGATTTGTCTTGGAATAGCACGTAGCAACCTACGAGATGCATGCCGATTTATTGGTTGCCAGAAATGATTACCCTAAAATTAAAAAGTTTCTATAATATATGTATTTACAAATTAATCTTACCTATTTCTATATGTGAAAGCATACATAAGTATTAATTTTCCTTTTGAATCCTTTATATTCTGGAAGTTCTCCTTCTTCTGTGATATTAATATATTTTAAACTTCTATGTACTAGTCGCTGAGGTGTTACTCTTTTTATGAGTGGATGATCCATTAAAGCATTGAGTCCATGATAATTATCAGTTTCTTCTAAGAGAACTACATCAAAATCACTTGGAAAATTACTTGCCAAATTATTTCTAGCTAATAGTTTCCAATTATTAACTCCAGATGAATTTAATGCAGCACATATATAATTTCTACGAGCATGAGGTTTGTAGTAGCCTTTGAATGCTACAATATATTCATTTTTAACAATTCTAGATGAAAATTGAACTTTAACTTCGTGCATATTATGATGTAAATCACATGATGATATTGAGTAGGTATCATATGATTCTGACTTATTATGTGCTGGGTTATGACGAGTCTGTTCTTCTCCTAATGAACAGTTTAATTGGTGATTACTTGATTTGTTCGTAAAGGTAAGTAGTAATACCAAAGTAATGTACAGCCAAGATATATGCGACTTCATACTATTAGCACAAACTGAAAATTATAAATCATTTAAATTATCTATTATTCAATAACAATATTAGAATATATTTTGTATAACATGATTGATTTTTTATTCTTTTTTCTATCTATTTTTTTAATTAAACATTATTGTATAGTTATTGACAATGAATCATTCATCTATTACTCAGTATATTTTTTCAATATATAAAATCAACTATATATTAATAAAGCTTGAATACTTACAATGTTTAATTTTATCATAAAGATAATAATGAAGAATAAATGTTTACTTACGGTAACGATATATTTATCTTTCACGTCATAACCTTAAGTTTTATTTATCATAGAAATTCACATTGAAATCTTGCAGCCGTACATTTTTAATTATTTCTTTTATAGGTAAGTCATTGATTTCTTAAATTGTAAACACATTGTAAAGTATACATACAACGAAATTATGTATATCACGTTATCCATGCTTCGATGTTTACAAATCTCATTGCATTTAAAGACAGAGGTGTAATTGCAATGAGGTTAAATAAAATTTAAGTGCTGACACTACACGATAACAATTCACATAAAAGTACTACGTAAATATTATTTACTACGACTTTATAAGGTAGTTTTTAATACCTATATATTTCAATTTCAATTATTAATTGTACCTTTTGATAATCATTTAATTTTACAATTTTGTAAATAAAAAATAAATGGTGTAATAATAAGAAAGCCAGATATAAAATTAATTTGTAAGTATTTTATGTGAATATAAATTATTTCTTTTTTTAACATTTATATATATATATATTATTATATACATATACATATATATATATATATATATATATATATATATATATATATATATACATATATAAGGATATAATGTTTATTTACAAATTTACTTAATCAATCGTAAATTTTAAGTTTTATTTTATATAATTTACGATTACAATAATTTAAATAAAAAAATATAATAAAACATATAAGTCTAAATTATTGTTTACAATTGTTGATAAGATATATTGTTCTAAATGAAATGAAAGCATAAAACATAAATGAATATTTTTTAATTCAAGTATTATATAAAGAGTAATTTTGTTACTGTATTATATTAACAGTGAAATATGGAGCAATTTACAGAGGATAATAATAAAACAAATCTGGATGTTGAAATAAATTCTGAGGCTAAATCGGAAAAAGATAAAGAAGATATAATGATTCTCGATCATGATACCAATGTTATGCCAATAATCATAGAAGAATTAGATGAAAGTGCTATTAATTCCATGGACGTAGATATGACTGAGTTTGTAGAAGCTAAAGCTTTAGAAGTACAAGATGTATCTGAAACAATAATTCCATCCTATACATATTCTGAGCAAAGTAGTCCTGTTAATGACATTATAATGGAAATAGATGATCAAAATGTACTACTAACTGTTGAAGAAGAAGATAGATTAACTAAACAATTTTTAAATGGTGAATTAACATTCAGTGAATATTCCTCTAAAATGGATGAAAATCCAGAACTAGAAATCTCAGATACGGATGTTTCTAAGTATGTACTAAGAAAAATATGAAACTTTTATGTATTGAATATCACTGATAGACAATATCATTTTTAGAAAAGATTCAGAAAGTGAACAAGCAGTTTCACAACAAATTATAAATAAAAAAGAACAAAAGTTATCAACATTTTCACAAGCAGGACCAAAAAGGAAACGGAGAACCCTTCCTCCTGTTTTGCAAGGTCTTATGGGTGAAGCAAATTTACGTTTTGCAAGAGGAGAAACAACATTAGCAGCACAAATGTGTATGGAAATAATTAGGCAAGTTAAATTTTTCTAATCTAATTAAGGAGCTTCTTAATAATAATCAAATCATGAAATTCTACAGGCAGGTACCAAGTGCTCCAGAACCATTTCAAACCTTAGCAATGATATATGAAAATGATCAGCCTGAGAAATCATTACAATTTGCATTAATAGCAGCACATCTCAGTCCAAAGGACGCCGATCAATGGGCTAGATTGGCTAATTTATCATTAGAGAGTGGCAATATAAAACAAGCAATAACATGCTATTCGAAAGCTATTCAAGCTAGCCCAAAAGAAATACATTTGTATGAATCATTAATACAACTTCAAGAGCAAAATGGAGATAAAAGAGCTCATTTGAAAGCATATACAAAATTGTTACATCATCTGGATTCAGAAAATGGTGAAGAAATATTAAAATATGCAAAAATACTAGCAAAACGACACATGCAAGAAAATAATAATGAACAAGCATTAGATGCTATGGAATATATTTTTGTTAAGTGTCCTGAATTGATAACATTAGAAGAAGTCAATATTATGACAGAATTGTTAATTACTTTAAAACATTTTAATAGATGTTTAGATACTCTAACTAAGTACACTAGTATCTGGGTTCAATTTAAGGAGATAGATATTTCTGATAAAAAAGTTTCAGAACCTCCTAATATATCTATAATAGAAACCTGTGATATACCAGACGATGTAGTTGTAGATTTAAAAGCAAAATTTCTTATAACTCTTATTGAACTGAATGAAATTAGTATGGCAGATAAACTTTTACCTAAATTGTTGAAAGAAGATCCAGAGATATCTGGAGATTTATTTTTAGATGTGGCAGAGGCTTTTATGGGAAAAAAAGAATTCCAGCGAGCTCTGGACTTATTAGATCCATTAGTTAATAGCAACAATTTTAGTTTAGCAGCTGTTTGGTTAAGACACGCAGAATGTTGGGTTGGCTGTAAAGATCTAAAAAAAGCTATTAAATCTTATGAAGTTGTTAAACAATTATCTCCTCAGCATTTAGGTGCTAGACTAGCATTAGCAAAACTTTATAAGTTTAAAGGCCAATACATTAAGGCAGCAGAAGTTCTTAAACAAGATCCAGAATCAGATGCACTAGATCCTAATGTAATTTATATGAGGACACTTTTGCTCTTCAAAACTCAAAAATATGATGAGTATTTTCAATCTGGAATGTTATTACTTTCAAGACATTGTATTAATATTAGGTCAAAAGCTGAGCTTGGTGCATTAACAAGAGCAACTGGAGTACGTCAACGTCTTGAAAGTTTACAATTGCATCGACTATCATGTGGTGAAAAACTTGAAGAAGAAAATGTACCAACATTTGTTAACAGTGATGAACCAAGTGAAAAGAATGAATTCCTTTTATATATTCAAATGTGCAAGTTAGCTTGTGAATTGAAAAGATATGGATTACTACAAAGAATATCTTTTAGTGCATTGACATCTAAAAGATTTGAGAAGAGGAATTCTCATATCATGTTCTTATGTTTATTGGCTTGTATTCACAATAATGATTCTTATTATGGTTACAATATTGTGCGGGAAATAGTAAAAGTTTGTCAACGTTCAAATTCATGGAATTTACTTAATATAGTTATTCAAAAAGCTGAAGATTCTAGACACAATAGATTTATAATGCGTTTACTTGGACGAGAAGATGCATTTTCTCATTTGCATATAATGCATGCAAATAATTGCCTTGTCTGTGGGACATATACTTATGCTCTGAATGATTACATATCCCTCTTTAGAGTTACGCCAAATGCATTATTGGCCTTATTGATTTCTGTTACTTTATTACAAATGTCATGTCAAAAGCATTCATCAAAAAAGAATCAATTAATAATTCAAGGTAATTATTAATAATTTAAGGGATAGATTAATAATACAAAAATAAAGGAATAAGATTAATAATTCAAGGAATGTCTATATTTATCAGTATTTAGATATGAAATATAATTATTATGAATGATTAAATACATAATTTATTATTGAATTGTAGCAATTGCATTCTTTAAAAAATATGCACAATTACGAGGAGTGGAAGGTCAACACGAAACATATTATAATATAGCACGTGCATTTCATCAAATTGGAATGTTGCCAACAGCTATACACTATTATAAACTAGTTCTTCATTCAGATCCAGGAGATTTAGTTAAACAAAATGAAGAACTTTTAGACTTGAAAAAAGAAGCAGCTTTTAATCTTCATCTTATATATTTACAATCTGAAAATCTTAATCTTGCCAGAATGTATCTTGAAGAATATATTACTATTTAAAAGCATTATAAATAAGTTACATGTATAAATAGTATAAAAAATTAATAGATATGTTATATTATAAATGTACATATTTTTTGCCAAAAAAGTATTACTAGCTCTTAAATAAAAATAAAGTATTAAGACTGTTCATAATCTCTGGTTTTTTAATAGTTTACGCCATCAATGAGAACAGGCGTAATTCTTGATTGATTTTGATGAACAAAGTCTTCTTTTAAAGGCGAAGATTTAATTTACAATACGTAGTTTTAGAATTATTGAAAAAGATTTTTATTTGTGTATAAAGTATTCTCGAAAAATTCCCTTTTTAACACGATTTTTTTTTACAAAAAAATAAAGCTTTTAAATAAGAACCTTGTACTTTCACTACTGATTTTAATATACACGCTTGAATGAATATTTTCTATGTCCGTGAGGCAGTGATTGCCTCCTTGTTTGTATGCGTAAATAGCTGGTTTAACTTAGATTTTTTGAACATTTCCAAACGCAAAAAATGCATTTCACGATGCTCGCACAAAGAAACTATGGTAATTCATTTGGTCATTTTAATGAGGTTTGATTAGATGATTCTATGGCAAAAATAAGGAAATATGTGTCCAATCGTTGTATGTCGATGGATCTGTGTTTTTAAAATATTGTTAAATTTTGGAAAAATGTATAGTTCCTTTTAGATTTTATAGACCTAAAATGATAGATTTTATAAGCAATGTGTAACACATTGGCAAGCATCTGGATTCATAATACAGGGGACATCTTAGGTTCGAAGCTAAAATATTCCGGTGCTTTTTTTTATTGTATCGATGTAAACGAAAATAATGAACTAATCTACTTATTTTCTCTTCATTTGATAAGAGTATTTAATAAAGTATTATTATCTAATCTGATATTTATTTTCTTTACTGATGACCGACGTGAATTTCGCGATGATCTCTCTCATAAATATCCACATCAGTACGCATTTGTTTCACGATAAATGCCATAGAAAGTGATAAATATAATTGACACGTATGACAATTAATATATAAATTGGCGAATTTAAAGAAATATTATCTTAACTATATTTTATCTCTTTACCTCTAGAAATATTATTGGCAATGTTAAGTATCAGTACTTTAGTATTTAATAAAAAACAAAAAGAAAAGATTTCTTAAAATATGAAATATTTTTGAATTTTTAAAGAAGTCTTAAAATATAAGATCATTCGTTCGGTAGTATATATATCCTTTAAGATTTCAATACATCAATATGGATACCCGCGTGTTTACGATGAATTCTACTTTTACTACTACTACTACTACTATTATTACAGAATCAAAGCAACGGAATGATTTTTATTCAGTAGTCAAGTCTCAAATTGCTAGTAGGTCTTGACCATCGCAACATCGCAAGCTTCAATCATTATTTAAGCACAACCAATTGTGCTTTCGTAACAAAGAAAATTATTTGATAATTTAATAGGATATTACTATCCATTCTCTTATATTTATTTCCTTCACTGATGATTGACATGAATTTTGCATTGATCTGTACTAGATAGAACATAGCAGCAATATAATTTTGTTCGATGACAAATGGATATAAAGTATATGCATTATTTTTTCAAAATTAATAATTAATGAACACATATATATATATATATATATATATTATATATATATTATTTTTAATAAAAATCAAAACACAAGCTCGTTTCCTCATAATCTATTAGATTTTTCTCCCAGTATTATTTTGTTATGGTTTCCTCTATAAAAGTTCACTTCATATTATTACTATTATTATTATTATTATAATAACAATATATAATAAGAATAAGGAATAGAATAATATATTTATATTATATACATTTTGATAAATACGATGACGGTAATTTATAATAACAAAGGAAGTAAAAATGTGTCATTTTATGTAATGGTTTGATGGATAGAATTCTCAACAAATCGTGTCCTTAATAATTTCAACACATGACCGTCTATCGACAGATACGTTTAATCCATTGTACTCTGAACAATTTTTAATATTATCTTTCAGCAACTCTGAGTTATGTTTATTATGAGTTACCAGCTATTACCAGGAATATTTCGCCGGATTATTTACAATAAGCATACGCTATAATGTCATCTTACATGTATAAAAATACAAAGTTGTTCATAGATATCATTGTAGTGGTTATAAAGGAGTGCAAATAAAAAAACGACATATGATGAAAAGTTTGAAACGTTTCTTTTATTTTTGTCTTATTATTGTTATGTATTTGTTTTCTTACTATTTTTTACTCAAGATCAGTCGAAGCTAAAATTGTCTTTACTATTATAATATAAAATGTAAAATAATATTTAAATACATTATTATTATTATTATTATTATTATTATTATTATTATTATTATTATTATTATTATTAGTAATAGTAATAGTAGCATATTATTATTAGTAATAGTATTAGATTGGAAACTATGAAACGGGCGTTGAATGAAAATAAATAACTAAACAAAAACGCCCATTTCATAGTTTCCAACCTAATAATAGTCGAAGTCGTATAGAGTGAACTAGTCCTACAGGGGCAACCACGTAAGAAAAAAATAACCACTGAGAGTTCTATATTATAAGTAGTGTGGAAATGAACTCATGTTTCAATATGTATTAAAATAATATAATGTACAAATATTCACTAATTATTTTTAAGAAAATATTAGACAAATTCTTATTTTTGTCTTAGATTTATATACTTATTCTTATATGTGTCAATTATATTTATTATTTTCTATGGATTTATCGTAAAACAAATGCTTATCGATATCTTATCTAACACGGATTACTGCGAGATGCATTCTACTATTAAAGAAAGGTATACATATGGAGAGACTTAAAGCTGTACGTTCATAAAGTAGTTTAGTAGAACTTAACTCTTTACTTTAACTCACACGAAACCAATTGTTATGTACGCATGAGAGGGGAAATAATCAACATAAGCTTATATATCGATACGATGGACGTATGGTGGGGGAGACAACGTTCTCCGCTTGTATTTGTATAGTTCATATTTTGTCCATATCTATCGCTGCAGTCACACACGCTTTGAACAAAAGGTAGTGAACAACTTTTTAAGTATTTGTTCCATGAACTACTTTAATTAGTTTTTAATTTCATATTTTACTTTAAATGTTTATTCAAAGATGAGTGTATCATTAGCTTCAAGAATTACATTTAAAAGATTGTGCGATGTCTTAGAAAAAGTTATTAAAGCACGTGCCCCTGAAAAAATTAAAATTCTACAGGAATTTATTTTGCAATGTAAAAAGGAAGGTGGCAAATTAAAAAAAGACGATTCAAATGCAGTAAGTTAAAAATTAATTCAAATATTATTAAACATTAATAATCTTTTTCTATTTTCTTACTTATTAGAATATTTCAATGTTTCCTGTGTTAAGATTGCTTTTACCACAATGCGATCGTAAACGTTCATCATATAATTTGAAGCAGAAATTACTAACAAATATTTACATTCGTGTACTTTGTCTTGGAAAATCTAGTGAAGATGCCAAAAAACTGATAAATTATAGGTATTATAATTTTTTTTCTTTTACATATTGCTAATTTGTACGAATAATAATATATTTATTTTTTAGAATTCCTAATTCAAGTAAATCTGAAGGAAGTGACATTTCTGAAATAATTTACTCAGTTGTGAGAAAATATTTGTTACATGGGAAGGAATCATATACAATAGATAGAATAAATATATTTTTAGACAATATATCAAAAGCAAGTCAAACGAATAATAGTAAAGATGAATTATTTAAAGAATTATTTAGACAAATAAGCGCATTAGAATTAAAATGGTTGACTCGTATTATTTTAAAGGATCTAAAGTTAGGCATTGGAACAAAAAAAATATTGCAAGGTTTGTGGCAGTATAAAAGAGATACGATTTAATATATCATATCTGTTGGTAAATATCCAAAATTTGTACTAAAAAATTTTTTATGTTTTTTTTTTTTTTTCTAGTTTATCATCCAAAAGCAGGTCAATGTTTTGATACAAATTTCAACTTACAAAAACTTTGTGATAATTTTGATCAAGGTAAAAAGGAAATTAATTATAATATTGAAGTTTTCTCTTTTTTCAAATCTATGAATTTGGAAAGATCTACAATTAAGGATGCTTCACAACTTTTTCATAATAATCATGAGTATTTTGTACAAATGAAATTTGATGGTGAACGTTCCCAAATACATATGAAAGATGGTATATTCCAATACTTCACAAGACAGGGAATTGATATCACAAATAATTGGGGATATGGAAAAAGTAATTCAGGTAGATACAGAGAATAAGATTTTCATTATAATAATCATATATATATGTATATATATATATACAAAATTTTCGTAAAAGCAATTTCTTTTAGATGGTTTTCTCACTAGTACATTTTCGCGTCGTTTAAATCGACAATGTAAGTCTATAATTTTGGATGGTGAATTAATGGGTTGGAATAAAAAAAAAAAAGAGTTTGGTTCAAAAGGTATGAGCTATGATGTTAAAAAGCTTACAGCTAATAGTTCCTATCAACCCTGTTTTGTGGCATATGATATTATTTTATATAATGACAAATTGCTCATTAATTTACCCTATAAAGAAAGATTAAATATATTAAATGATGCATTTCAAGATGAAGAAGGTTCATTAATTAAATGCCAAAATACAATCATTTCTAATAGGTATTTATAAAAGTATACGTATAACAATACCATGATGCTTAATGATCATTTTTTTTCTTAATTATTATTTATTGTTTTATATAGTAAAGATTTATTGGATATTTTTAATAAAAGTCTTGAAAATAATGAAGAAGGAATAGTTTTAAAAAAATCTGATTTCATTTATAAACCAAATGTTCGCAATGGAACTGGTTGCTACAAATTAAAAGCTGAGGTATATATAACAAGGATTATATCTGTAATATTTAATTTAAAATTATTTCGTTCTTTCAATATATAGCAATGTTTTGGATGATTCTTCGACAAGCCTCAGTATAATGTTATTTTTTTATTAGTACTCAGAAGATCTAGTACAAGATATAGACTTAATTATTCTTGGAGGTTATTATGGCGAAGGAAAGTTCAATGGTTTGATAAACAGCTTTATGATGGGTGTTGCCAAAATGCCTGAAATTGAAGGCAAAGAACCTACACAATTTTTCTCTGTTGTATCAGTGTGTAGTGGCATTGCAATGGAAGAATTGACGAAACTTCATTCAAAATTGGAGAAGTATTGGATTAAAGACTGTCCAAATTGTGTGATCAAACCCAAGGTATTTCAAGAGTATATACTTTATAATAATTTTATATTGTTTCTCAAATGGATACATATGACTTATATTTTCAGAAACATCTTCCAGATTTATGGATTCGACCTGAGCATTCATTGATTTTAACGCTACGAGCAACGGAAATAGTGAAAACTGATGTTTTTCCGATTGGTTATACTTTACGTTTTCCTCGTGTCATACAGATTAGAGGAGATAAGCCTTGGTATAGTGTTTGTACTAACACAGAATTTTTATCATTGATAAAGGTACAGAAAATATATGAAGAAACTTTTTGGATTGCAATTATTATTTAACTTATCTTGTTTTTCTGCTTTTCTCTCCTTTATATATATATATATATATATATATATATATATATATATATATATATATATATATATATATACATATTGTTTTTAGACTGAAGGAACAATTCATAAATTGACTAAAAGAAATGCAACATTGAATGATATTGAAACAATAGTTGTTGAAAAGAAAAAGAAAATAACAAAGTCGAGTTCGTCAAAGTTTGAAGAAGTGTTTTATAATAATATACAATCAAAAAAAAATCTCGTACCGATCACACGTTTATTGTATGGAAAAGAAATTTGTGTTATTAATGGTAATGATGAAATAACTAAAGAAAATATAGAAGATAAGCTCTTATTGCATAATGCGAAAATCGTACAGAATCCAAGTGAAGATACTTATTGTGTGATCGTTGGAAATGTCAAAAAGGTAATTAATTATATTATAATATAATATTTCTTTGAAAAGTGTAAACCTTTGAGATGTTTTTCAAAGCAATTTACTTTCTTTCCAATGTATTCTTTTTTCTTCTTTTTTTTTCTTTTTTTTTTTTTTTAGGCGAAAGCGAGAAACATAATACAAAGTGGAAAATATGATGTAGTTACCATAGATTGGTATAAACGTATTATCAAAAAAGAAAACTGGTTTGCATTAGAAAGTTTTTTACCATGGGATCTTTTATGCATTCGCGATTTTACCAAACGATCACTTATTGAAAAATACGATGATTACTATGACAGTTATACAATAGATGCTAATGAAGAAAGTTTAGAACGTTCTTTAAAACGGATAGAACATATGGTATGATTGATTTTTTTTATTTATTTATTTATTTTTTTTTTTTTTTTTTTGAAATATTGATGAATTTATTATCAAATTATTTATTATTTCCATTTTATTATATAATATTAATTTTAGATAAAAAATGAAGAAGTTGTATTTACCAAAGAGGAAGGAATGGATAAAGAATTGTTCGAAAATGGTATATCCCCATTTTCTATCTTTAAGCAAATTATCGGATATTTTAAGAAATGTTCGGATTCAACGAAATTTAAATTTCGCTTTATGGGTGGTATAATAAAAGAAGATATAGATGAACACATTAATTATATCTTCATTGAAGATAATTCATTGTTATCTATGAAATCTTCGGAAGTTGATGAAACTATAAGGAAATCTATGAAAAAAATAATCAACAGTAAATGGATAAAGGATTGTTTTCGGGATCAAAAGTTTTATTCGATCGACGAATATATTGTTGAATAAAAATTTGTATGGACAGATGAAAAGTGGCAGTGAACTGCTAAACAAAAAAAAAAAAAAAAAAAAGGAAAAAAAACCAAAGAAAAACAAAAAAACAATGAATTTTTATCAAATATGTATCTGAAAACGGAAATAGCACATGTGTATGTATTTGAAACACCAAAGTTAGAGGAGACTACGGAATCATTTTAGCTCGTATTTTCACTAAGCGCCGAGAAACCGAATACTAGGTGGACTGACAGTTAGACAGTTTGCTCATTTAACATCTTCCCATTTCGAAATGCTTCTTGAGTTGAGTTCGTTCTCTCTCTCTTTCTCTCTCCCTCTCTCTCTCTCTCTCTCTCTCTCTCTCTCTCCTTTTATTTTATTAGAATGCGTGCAAAATATGAAGCGAAAGGGCCGCAGCTGCAACGTTTCTCTTACAAAGGATGCCTTTCAGAAAGATTCTTAAACGGATTAAAACGAAAGAAATTTCAATGGAAAAGCTTTTTAACGAATGTACAAAATCACAATTTTAACATTACTACTAGTATTGTTGTTATTGTTATTAACATTACTATTAGTATTGTTACTGTTATTTAACATTACTACTAGTATTGTTGTTATTGTTGTTGTTGTTGTTGTTATTATTGTATAATTTTATGGAATGTAAATTTCATTGTTTTTTATTTCATACGCGTAAGATTTATATTATTTTTCAATATATTTAATATTTATATGTAAGAAAAGAAAACAAAAAAAAAAAAAAAGAGAAAGAAAGAAAGGAAAGATTTTATATTAGAATTAGAATTAGAATTAGAATGAGTATTAAATAAATGAATGTTATTTAAATTATATATGTTGTTTTATAATAAGAGCATCTTGAAAAATCAATCTGAAATCTATATACGAAGATAGAAGAACATGTTTATAAATGTCTGTGTGTGTATGTGTGTGTATTAAATATATTGCTAACGAAATTGTCAGAGCATCTCGTTAGCAGAAAGAAGGCTATCTCCGCACTACAGCAGAAAATAATGTATGGTTATGACTGACGTTGTGTCCGCAACCGATCTACTTATAGACACTTCACCTAGAGACACGGGACGCATATTAATTGAGTTTCACATTTTCCGGGCACACACCAGACCACTCGTATCTCTTTAAAGCATGTCCAATTTATTCATAGGATCTAGCAACTAACACATGAGTCGTTAGTTCGATTCATTCTCCTCTGTATTATTAACTTTCGGCGATCGATGCGTTCTCGATCGACAATTCGTTCTTTATTTAATCAGGACAATTAATTACATTTTTATAATGTCATTTGCGTCAATGAAGAGAAGAAATGATCATACATTTGACTTTGATTTATTATCTATTATCAAAAAGTAATACTACGTAATTGAAAAAGCATTTAGCATTTAGCATTTAACTTATTTTCTTTTTCTTCTCTTATTTTCTATTGGCTTAGTTTTTTCTTTTTATTCTCTTTTCCCTTTTCTTTCATTATACACGACGTGTTTTTCTCATATTCCTTTATTCTTTCCTTCTCCAATTCGCATAATATATTTGCCGAGCAAAAAAAAAAAAATCCTTTGACTTATTTATTAAACACAATATATGATCATTCACATAACGTACGATTATTGATCCACTTTTTACGATTTTCCAATCTTCTATACATTAGAGGCAATGTCTTTTTGCAATATAATCTCATAACATTAAAATGACGAATTGAATTTTTATTACTATTATTATAATAATAATAATAATTATTATTATCATCATTATATGTTATGTTTGATGATAATGGATTTGATGGATAATGGATTTTTGATGATTCTCTTTCAATGCCTTTGTATTCTATTTCCGATTGTAAATCATTAGATGTAAAGGTACAACAATATCGACATTTACAATTGTTATCGTATAGAAATGATCGAGAGGATTTATCGTAATCTTTAGACGTAATACTCGTTGAAGAGGATGACGTTCTAGATTGACTCGTTTCAGTCTCCACGAATTTATCTTCAATAACCATTTTTCGTTTTATATCACAATTAAGACGTTTACAACAGCACAAGAATCGATCGCTATAATCACATCGATCTCTACGATCTTCCTTAATATTAATTCTACGGACTAGTGGAAAGGCAAAATTATCTTCCCTTTGTCGAGGATCCTTTTTGATCCTTTCTAAACGTTTTAAGAATAATAAATAGTCTCGGTCATGGTTACTGGTACGTGTTACCTTCGTTTTTGTTCCTGGATAAATCAAAGATTCTGCACTTGTACTCGATTTTACCTCGTCATAAACATTTCGATTATATTCACAATAAGAAGGATTAGTAATATACGAATTCCAATGAGTTTGATTTCTAAAAGAGCAAACATTAATAACATCGATCATTTTTACTTTCTTCAAAGGATTAAATAAAATTATAACTACAACAATTATTTTTACTATTTTATATCTGTGTATGTATATTATTTTCGATTACCTAGTATTCAACTTTCGATTTTGTTTAGATCTGTTTGGTATCGTTTCTCGATCATAGTTCTTCCAAATTTCATATTTATTCTTTTCTTCGATATCATGGTCTCCAAAAGGTTCTTCTGAAAATTCATACTCGCAATTGCACTCTGGTTTACAATCACATGTCTCTTTTAATTTAAGCTCAGGAACGTACGGTAGATCAGTATCATTTTTGGAAACGGTACATGTACCTATAGTACTTGTTTTATTTTCTTCTTTCAAACAGGTTGAAGTTTCAATGTTAATACTTTCCTTACATTCGTAATCACAATTTAAAGATATCCTTTCGTATTTATCTTCTATTTCTTCTATTTCTTTTTTGTTAAATTTAAATGATAGATCCGTTGAGTTTTCATTAGAAATTATTTTCTTCTTAAAATCGATTTTATTTTTGCGATTAAACGATTCATTCTCATCGTTGTTCTTTCGAAAATCATAGATTTCTTTTTCTACATTTTCACACACAGATTGAGTGTAAGCGTCTTGAACGAAACAATTTTTAGCATCGACGTATGAACTCGAAGTCGTTTCCTCTTGTATCAATTTTTCAATATTCACAGATTCATCTTGAAATTGTCGTCCTTCTGCAATATTACCCTGTGATCTTATCATGTCGCATACCCTTTGTATTTTCCAGAGATCGGCCACGACATCCTCCGAAACTCGTATACACCTTCGTCCTTTGATTTTATTTGATTTGTGTCTAATACAAGTACCATTAATGGACTTGTACCAATGACACTTACAGGAATATATTTTTTCATTACGAATAATCAAATCTAGAAACTAATAGTCAAATATGATAGAAATATTGTCATCGTTTATATATGTATATATATATATATAAACTTATAATATAAATAATAATACTACAATATTAATTATATCGACATGTTTTTCTTATTATTATTAAATAATAATAAATAATAATATTCTCTAATTGTTACCTTCGCTTGTTTTTTAGAATAGAAAGATCGACGTGTCCTCATATTAACAGCTAGAACATTCGTTTCATTATTAAAACGTAAAAATAAAACCGATACATCTAAGGAAAATTTATTTTAGTTAATAAACATTAGAACATTTACGCACGAAAATACCATTGTTGTTCTTAACGAGACATTTCGTTGCGATCGTCCTCGGATAACATCTTTCTTTCAAACAACATTTCCCCCTATTTTCGTACCCTAATGGAAGGAAGGAAGAAAAGAAAAAAAAAAAAAAAAAGAAAAAAGAAAAAGAGAAGTTATAATGAATATACTGTTTTAGCGTAAACACATGATAAAAACGTGAGTTACTAACATAGACTTCTTACATGTGCAGCCATACTTTTCTGCTTGCATTCTAAATTAAATAAATAACAATTAATGAATAGTATTTGCGATATACATCATATATATATATATATGCGTATATATACTGCGTGTCCGAAAAGCATGGGACCAAACTCATACTATGTATAACTGAGATCAAATAGATAAAAAAAGTTCATATAAATCCATGCGATCAAAAATCCTTTATTGAAAAGATATATGCTTTTAAAGATGTTTATGATTTATTCTGGCGGTTATAAGAAATGTTCAAATACAGGTTTCCATTCGTCGAATTAATAATTGTCGAACTCTTTCAAATAATCCAACTGTATTGGAAATAATAATAAATTCATTTTGAATATATTCTCAAAGTTCATTTTCCGTTTCTATCGTATTTTTATAAATCAACTCATTTAAACAATACTGTTATTTTAATATAACACTGTTAATATAATACTGTTATAATTATAATACGTATACGAAAAAAACAAAAAAAATGAGCTCGCCAATCATTAATTCGACGAATCGGAAATAAATCATATATATATATATATATCTTTAAAAGTATATATCTTTTCAATAAAGCAATTTTTGGATATAAGTTTATATGAACTTTTTTCATTCATTTGATCTCAGTAATACGTAGTATAAATTTGGTCCCATACTTTCATGACACCCTATATATATATATATATGTATATATATTAGGTTTATACTCGTAAAAGATATTGTAAAATGACTTACGCTTCGTTGCATTCACATCTATCTGATCGCCTGTGGAGCATGTATTATTACTGAGTATTATTAATTTCGTTTAAATTGTAATCATGATAAACGCACACATACTACCAAGCTAGTCATACGACACGGATTACTCTTTCATATTTAATTTTTACATAACTCATAAATAACTCATAAATTAGTTAAAAATAATGGAATTGCAGAAGAACGTATGTATGCTCGCGCGTATGACTAGCGTGACTCACTTTTGACTCTTTTTTCCTGCTAATGGTACTTTCGTTCCTGGTTTATACGGATAAGTGGATTCTCTGATAAACAAGTATATAGATTTTTAATATCGCGTAAACTTAATGCCATTGTTAACTCGTGATATGTATCTATTTTACTTGTCTTTCAAAAAGCTCATATATAAAATTAGCATTCCTGTAAATCCAATGAGAAATTTTCCGAGATACCAAGCAAAATTTGTTGTGCAATGTGGCATTGCAAAGTTAATCTTCAATTTTCTTTAGTTTTCTTCTTTTTTTTTTTCTTAGGATTTTAAGATTATCAAATTCTTAAAGATGTTGATGATATTTTCTTCAAGTAAGTCATGAGAAATCATACTTCCTGGAAATAAAAAAAAAATATATATATATATATGAACTGCTTAGATCAGTCGGATTAGTTCTTACATTGAAAAAAAAAAGAAAGAAAAGAAAAGAAAAAAAAAAGAAAATAAAGAAACGAATAAAATTATCGGATACATATAAAATCGCTTTACGGATGAGACTTTTCTCTTATCGATGTTCTAACCCGCAACGACAGGCTTAGTTATTTCCTCACTAAAGATCTTGATCTTGAAACATGATCGTGATTCGTATAATAACTTGCATCGTTTGTACTTTTGCCATTCGAATGATTAGCAAGAGAAACAAGAATTTTTCTTTCAATAATTAATCGTACAATTCGTAAGGAAATGACCGATCTTTTTATTCACGAACAAATGCGACGTCTGTCGTCTTGCAAATGTCAAAATTATAAAAACGTTTCGAGTCAAACTCAGAGTCTTCTTGGATTTTTGCTTTTATGGGTAACCAATGAAACGTATTAAAATTTATATATTATTTTATATATTATCGTTGATATATATATATATATATATATATACATATATATTTATAGGATAATATATAGATAATATTTTTTAAAATATTTTTATTAATAGCATCGATATCGAGAGAAAAAAGAGAGAGAGAGAGAGAGAAGAGAAGAAATCCTAAATTACTTTTTTCCTATTCGAACGTTTTTCTTCGTATAAACATACATATAAACAGACAGACAGACAGACAGACAGACGAACATACAGACAGACAGACAGACAGATAGACAGACAGAGAGACGAACAGAGAATTAAAATAAATGTTCGAATATATAAATGTGTTAGTCGATGATATTGTGTTTTAGTCATGCATTCTCGTTTTGTCTCGTTGCGATGATATGTAGAAAAGATGTTAAATGACCTGTCAACATATTTGCCGTACTGACAGCACTCTCGGCCAAAGACTTCTCTGGTTCCGAGGAGGGAGAAGTAGGAAAAAGCGTTTGAACGACACCCCTTCGTTTCACGCTCATTAGACGAAATTCCTCGACGCATTTCACGCGTACTCTTTCGGATATATATATATATAAATTTAAACTCTCGCCTAAATAATATTCTTTCGTTCGCTTAGTAGAAACATCTTTTTTATTTTCTGAAGGAAAAAAAAAAAAAAAAAAGGAAAAAGAAAAAAATTTTCTTTAATTCTCGCTTAAATAATATTCTTTCGTTCGTTTAGTAGAAACATCGTTTTTACTTTCTGAAGGAAAAAAAAGAAGAAGAAAAAAAAAGAAAGAAAGAAAAAAAGAAAAGATCAGTTGAATATAAATATCAATTTCTTTAAAAATGATTTCTCATTGCTGTTGCAAGTGTAAAAAAAATAATACACGATTAATCAAGTCGGATCGGGAGTGTATAAAAAAAGAATGAAAAAAATAAAAATGTATGTAATTATTTACAGCTTTAAAACTGAGTATATAATGCAACATTTTTCTTATTTCGTGTATATACACATTAAACGTCTATCGTATACCGCGAAAATAGAAAAGGAGGGACTATCTTGCTTTACTATAACTACGGTATATCCCACCAGCTGCAAACACATGGCATTCGTTCTGTGATCTCGTTCTAAGAGCTCGTTAATACGATCCTCTCTCGTATGTTGCCAACACACAGTTAATATTAGTTTCGAGTATGTTTTCATAACGCATGAGTGGCACACCGTGAACTTCCTCTAAGATTTTCTCTACTCATCATCTTACTCCTTATTCTTTTTCTTTTCTTTGTTTTTTTTTTCTTTTTCTTTCTTTCTTCCTTCCTTCCTTCCTTCCTTCCTTCCTTCCTTCCTTTCCACATTTTGAGTATCATTTACGTAATATTACAATCCTTCAACGGTTTCTATTACAACAATTGCTTTATAAATTAATAATATAGTTTAAAAGAGTTAGGATTATTATAATTATATATTAGATGTTTATATATGCCAAATTTATACATATCGTATATGTATGATATGATATATGTCCCATTTTTGTCAAATAAATTACGATTAATTGTATATACCAAAAGGTTTAAGCGAAACTTATGTTACAGAATCGTGACTCTGAGCTTAAATAGATAGATGTATGCACGCATGCATGTATGTATTGTATGTTTTTCGTTTCTCTCTTCGACAGAGAGATAGATATGTTTATACTATCGGGAAAGCTATCAAGTTCTCTCTTCTTCCTCTCTTTAAGTTAGAGAATGCTGCTACAACATATCGGTAACAAGAGGCAGAGAAGTAGAAGAAAATAATAAGAGGAAGAAAACAAGAGAGATCTCTTTGGCTCATTGGTCTGTAAGCTACGAAACTGGCGGAGTTTCATCGAGTTTCGGACCAATCCGAAGATCTCAAATCTCTAAAAATACATTTTGAATTAGTAGGAGGAGATGAAGGAGCACCTCCTTCTCTAAACGATCAGAAAGATCCTTCGAAGTATACAACTTATCGCATATCGCAAGTGCGTAGCAAGTTTAACGGATCCTATTATAAAGATGTACGTTATAATAAGAAACGTTGATAAAGATATATCAAAAGGAATGTGAAAATATCTATGAAAAAAGTGATTTATCAAAAGAATATTAAAAAGATTGCTAAGCCTTTTTTCATTTATCGATATTAATTTTCTATATTAAAATATGTATAAAGATAGTGTTTGGAGTTTCTTACAATATCTCTAAATCTAATTATTCGTATCAGAATTCTTACACAAACATCTTATAAAGAATTATTAATTATCAGAAAGGGGGAAAAAAAAAGAGAAAAAGAAGAATTCGTCATAATGAAGATAGAGAATAGTGCACCGAATCAATTAAACTCTGGATTAGAGCAACGTTTGAGAAGTCCAAAATGTGCGAGGTGTCGAAATCATGGTGTGATTTCTGGATTGAAGGGTCATAAGAGATCATGTGCATGGAAGGACTGCCGTTGTCCTTGTTGCTTACTCGTTGTTGAAAGGCAAAGGGTAATGGCAGCACAAGTAGCTCTACGTAGGCAACAACAAGCTCGTGATAATTGTTTCGTTGATACTAATTTCGTTACTCCACACGGCCAAGTTCCGGCGGATGTTTCTGGTATTTCTAGATTTAACGTTTCTAATGACGTTGCTAGGTTGAACAATAAAAGGACGTCGAGAAATTTTCAACAACATCAAATGCATTTCACTCGTACCAGCATCAGCGTAATGCAAGGATTCTGCGGTCTCGGTGGTAATCATAACACCATACCAGAAGTTTGTAAGTTATTTTAAATATTTTACTCTCGTTACTGAACCTATATATAATAAAATATGAACAATTTTATATTTAATATAATATTTAATTGAAAGCTTAATAATTATAGAGAAATATACATATTTTAGTTTCTTCGGATAATCGTTTACTTCCCTCTTTGCCGGCCGTTTCTCAAGGCCAAAAACAGGATCTTGAATCCACCCTAAGATTCCAATCATTTCGAACAGTATACCCTACAATTCCATGGTTCGGACGTCTTACAGAACCACGAAGACTACAGGACAATTTTGATGGCTTCATTTCTACGGTAAAAGACTTCCAAAATAAAAATTCCGTAGATAAAAAGGCAGCGATATCTTTTAGCGTCGAGTCCATTATCGGCACGAAGTAATGTCACAGTGAGAACATAATTTAAAATCATGATAGACGTAAAAAATAAAAATGTTATTTACTGATATCTTTATCGTTACCGTAATCTATTCGTTATTTATTTTCTGATAACTATCGCTTATGATAGACGATAAGTATACATATATATATATATATATATATATATACAAACACATATAATATATATAATATATTTTATATATATATATTATCTGTATGCTATGTTATACATGTACATTTTCTAAGGATCTTAATGACGTTAATGAAATACTGAAATAGAAGGATATAACTTGTAGTTATATTTTATAATATGATCATTCTCATGATGTGACAATTGTCTATGATATAGACTTGAACATTTTCCTTCAAAATATATAAAATATTTATATATTCCTTCGTAGAATACCTTCAAAATCTATAAAATATTTATATATTCGTTATTAAGTGTTACACACAGGTCTATATTATATATACATAAAATCTGTATTAAGATTATATATGTAAAATTCGTTTCTTGTGTTATAACATCACAATAAACTCCTTTAATACAGGAACATTAACAATTGTAATATATGTAACAAATTTGTCCTTTCACAATTATTAATTATATGATACTTAGGGATTGATCACATTCCATTTTATAGAAATTTTTATAGAATCAAATATATATGTAATAAGAAATTATTACTTATATAGGATTATTTCACTTTTACTACATTTTTTTCATAGCAATATATATTTTACTGATAATTATATGTAATTAATAGATTACTTATCAATTTCAAGCATTTTACTGCATTGTTTCATATATGTGTCCATTTCCGAAAAATCAGACAAAGCCTGGTAAATGATTTTATTTAAGATGCTTGGCCATTCATTTTCAAGTATTTGTAATTTTTCAATGGCATCAACAGTAAGATCAATTAAATTTAATAAATGAACTTTTCCTTTGTGTCTCCAAATGAGATCCTCCTAGAAGATGTAAAATGGCTGTATTTTATAAAAATTTTTTTTATCATGAAGAATATACTTTAGAAATACAATGGAACACACATACTTGTGTTATACTCCCCTTCCTCCATTGAAGGGCTTCTTTTCCAACGACGCTTCTAAGAGCAGGATCGCTGTTAAATAAAAATTGTTTGGCAGTAATTTCCTCCCCATTCTGTTTTTGAACCTTTTCTAGATGTAGCCTTTGTAATAATGGTTGCAGTAAAGAATCTGGCAGTGATCGTATTACAATATCTACCAATCCAGCATATTCTTGATCTGCATGTTCTATTTCTTCTTTAGTAATCTATAGGTATATTGTTTTTTAAATATTTTATTATTTTAATAATACAAAATGTAATTTGTTCGAATACTAAAATACCTCATTGCCATTGATAGTATGAAGTCCCCAATGTGCTAACCGAAATATAGTATAAGATCTCCAATTTTTTGATATTATTGGATTTCCTTCTGCCTCTATACGCACACTTTCAAGACCTTGGACTTCGGCTAAAGCGTTAATTTGTCCTAGATGACTGATATTGGTTTCTTTGAATAAAAAATGTTCTACATTTGGAAATCGATTTTTCAATTTACTTAAAATCAAAGCTATGCTATTAAACTGAATGTAATTGAATTTAACTATATTAACATCTTCTGCTTTTAAAGTATCCCATGAACGATCAATAAAGCGTAATGCCCCTTGTCCAAAAACATTTAGACAACGACCAATGATTTCAATTAAATAATCACTACCTAGAATTAAATTATATGATCTAAAATATATACTACTAAAAAATAATTTATATTAATAAATATACATCAATATTATTAATTAATTACCTTGTTCTCTTTCTCTTGGTAAAATTTGCTGCGGCATTGGACTTGGAGATGGTATAGCTCTATATTTTACTCTAGCAGTAGCTGCTCTGTTACTTCTATAATGAACTATTTTTTTTACTTGTGCACTTTTTACTCTGTGTCTATTTTTCTCCAAATCTCTTACTGAATAATATTCAACAGGATTAATATTTGATTTAGATTGAATTGATTCACAATCATTTGGAATATTTTGTTTGGATATTTTATCTTCATGAAACAATTTTGTGGATAAATTTTCTTTGATATTAGATGTCACATTATAATCGTTAAATTGTATAGTAGTTTTGTGATTCTTGAAAACTGATGATTCGGTAACATGATTTTTCATATTTGTAAATGTTTTTGATGTAGAAGATAAATCATCATCTTTTGTAAATTTATTATGTTTAGAAAGTTTTTCAGAATCAACAGGGGATGTATGTCTACTTGAATGTATTAAATGACAGCGTAAACCACTTTTTAAGCTTTCATGACTTTCTGAACTTTCAGATTCACTATTGGCACCAATTGTCACATCATTCAATGTTCCTAAACTATTTCCAAGTTTCAACAAATTTTCATTAAATTTATTATTCATTAAATTATCAATTATAGAACTTAAAATAGGTGGAAGTTTAAATTCTAATGGATATGCTTTAGCAGCATCTTCTAGTTTAAGTAGATTATCAGTAGAGTTACTTCTTTTCTTTATTTGGATTTTAGTTGCTTCTACGTTTTCATTTATAGATGTTAAACTTCCAAATCCTTTCAACCTTCCTTTATTTAAGCTTTTTGGTCTAGTAATATTAAGTTTGTTTGAATTAAGTATATGTGTACTATTGCTATTATTAACTTTGCAATTATTCATCTTATTGTCATTGGTAGCAGAAGACTTGCTTTTTGATCTTAAAAACTCCCACTTCGTTTTTGCATTAGAAATTACCTCTTCTCGTTGCACATTCATACATACTTGTGTACTAAGATCCAAGAAAGCTGAATTTGCTTGCTCCTTTGCAGTTCTCCAAGCAATAGCAGTTCTACGAATTTGTTCAGTAATCTGCATTGATGATAATATTTGAAGATTTGGTAAGTAAGATACAAGAAAAGATATATAATCACTGTTTAAAGTTATCGGATTTCCATCAATTGAAATCTCTTTTATCTGGAATGCTTTTACTACATTTCCCATGTCTTCTATTCTGAAAAAATTGATTACCAAAATAAATCATTGATAAAAATACTTTAAATATAATGATTAGAAAAATTGTGATATTTACTTGTATATATCATTGTTACTTAAATATAATTTCTGCAGTTGTGGTATATCTTCAAACCCTAAAAGCTTTTTTATTTTATTACGTCTCAAATTTAATTCTTTCAAGGATGTCAAACCATTGAAATCATTGCATCCTATTGTTTTAATAATATTTCCAGCTAAATTAAGTACTTTCAAAGACGAAAGGCCATTCAAACCTGCTATTTGCACTATCTGATTACCATGTAGATCTAAAATTTCAAGTTTGCAAAGTTGCATCAACCCTTCAATTTTTTTAATTCTATTTTTACCCATTAAAAGGAGTCTTAAGTTTTCTAAACATTCTAAGTTACAGATCTTTTCTATTTGATTATCATATAAATCAAGAAATACTAGTTTTGTTAATTGAGCAAAATTTGATCCTTCAATCTTTGTAAGAAGATTGTGTTGTAAAGAAATTAAGCGTAACTTTGATTCTCCTATTATATTAGGGAACACAGTCAAACCTCTTCTATCAAGAGATATTCTATCAGGATTTTTTTCTTTTTCTGCAGGTGTTCGTATTGCAGTGACTGTTCTCCCTTCTCCTGTCCATTGTAATGTAACTACATTACAACTTTCAACTTCAGAGGATTCAAAATTAAAAGATGATCCTATAGAACTGAATAATCATAAAAAATTTAAATACTTCGTTGTTTTATATAATAGTTATTTTATAAAAAATTTCAATACCTAAAGGAACGTTTTGATAATTTAAGCGGTGTAAGTGTTCCAGGTAAAACTGGTAGTGCTGGTGCTATTGTTAAAAATTTATTATCATCCTGAAATTCCGTTTGGTTGGCCGATCTTCCTTTTATATTAAAATTTACAGTTTTTACCTGCATGGAATAAAAGATATTTATTATTATATTAAATCAAAAGTATCTTTTTTTAAAAGTTGATAATATATTATCAAAACGTATATACCCGCGCTTCTATCTTATTGCTTACTGGCATCACATAACCAAAACATAAAAAAATTATTTTAATAGTTACAGAGTATATACACAAGTTTATTCCTATCATTTAATAAATATCGACATATTTGTAATGCTACGCCACCGTGTTTGATGCTTGAAGTCAAGATCGTGTTTGGTATTGCGCCGTAGAGCATTATTCGATTGTTACCTGCAATAATATGATTTGAATTATTTTCTCGTGATTGTATTAAAAAAAAATAATAAAAAAAAAAAAAAGAAAGAAAAAAGAAAAAGTAATCTATATAAAATAAATGATTTCTATCTATTAGAATTGAGAGAGAATATTTTTTTTTTCTTCCCAAATATTTATATTATCACATAATGTTTATTTACTTAATGATACTATTACTTACTTAATGATATTATTGTTTTAAATTCTGATCATATGTATTTTCTTTGTAAATTTATATTTTTTATTGCTTATTGCGTAATTCAGTGGGATAACTTTTAAAAGATATTATTAATTGAATATTTCGTTCATGAAATATTTTCATCGTTGTAGCATTTAAATTCTGCAACATAAGGAAGCATTTTTTTTTAAATATTCTTTGAAAAATATTTATCAATTATTTTGTTATTAATTTTTTATATCTTAAAGTATGTATATATATGTGTGTACATATATACACACATATATATACATATATGTGTACATATATATATATATATATATATCATACGCTATGTGGGATCATTGGTCTATTATCAAGTGACGTAAACAAATCCGCATAGTATACGAAGCGAAACAAATATGAATTTTTTGTGTCGAATATCTCCAAAACATATAATTTCTACATGTTATAAAATACAAACGAATAATTATGCTGCACCAGGTAAAAATTTTTTTTTTTCTTATGGATAGAAACATGCAAACCACAAAAAAATCTTACATTTTCTTAATATAGGTTAGACGATATGTATGAATAATACTAATATTGTTAGAACGAATAACTGATTAAGTTTTTATTTTTTATTAATATTATTATTTCACATTATGTGGCTTTTTATTGGAAAGAAATTTGAAAAATATAAATATTAAGATAAACATTGAAATAATATGACTATTCTTTTATCTTCGTCGTTAGGTTCAAAGGCATCAACTGGGAAAGGTATATCTGGAAAGAAAGGTGTAATTTCACATAAGATACAATTTCCAGTCGAAAAGGACACTAATAAGTTAATAACTTATGTCTGCGGATCTAATTATTTTAAAGAAGGAGAGGATATTAAATTGAAACCTGACTCCGAATATCCTGATTGGCTTTGGACTCTTCCACTAACACCTAAGAGCTTAGATGAAATGGATCCAAATACAAAACAATATTGGCGAAAATTAAGGAAACTTGGAATTAAAAATAAAAATCTACAGAAAAAATTCAGATAATTCCAATATATGAAGTGTCCTTATTATATATATATATATATATATATATGTATATAATTTAATGGCATTTTCATAAAAGGAAATATGTAATATATTTAATTATGTAAATAGTGAGCTTTTATTAAGAACCAATAAAATAAGATAAAAAATTTTTAATCGATATTAACTTATTGATTTATTTAGCTGATTTAACTATTTTATGTATTTTAATTATTTTTCTTTATAATCTTTTCCTTCCTATATTTTAATCAAAGCTTATCTCACTTTCTCAGAAATTAACAAAACTTTAATTATAATTTATTATCTTTCGACTATTTTTACGAATAAGTTTTTGAAAAATGATATAGTTTATAATAAAAATAATACTGCTATTAGTAATTTGCAAGAACATAATATGTTTGCAATGAATAATGTATGTAAATATAGATTATAGGAAGAAATTGCGAATTTCTACGATTTATCATAATTATCAAAGGAAAAAAAATTGTCTTTGGCAAATAAGCAATATAAATTCAGATATGTCCAATTAACAATATGCCGCATAAAATGTGCATATCGCGAATGATAATTGTTGGGTGTTGTCTGATATCATGTATAAAAATAACAATAGATTATGAGAATGATAATTCGTTAATCCATTTTTTAGATTAAGAGTATAAAGTTTTTTGTTAAGATTTGCATATATAGGTGTTGTGTCCATTCGCTCTTATACTATTTTAAAGATCGAAGGTGACGGAGAACTATCATCATATAGAAAAGCATATCATATTATCTGTAAGATAATCAATTCGATCACAGGTATGCTATTGATCTTTTTTTTTTGTCTTATAATATTAAAACAAATTCATTTTTAATTATTGTTTAAGTAATGACGGAACATACAAGAATTCCCGATCATTAATTTTTAATCTTTCTATGATCGGATAAACAATAGATACAAAATTTACAATAAAATAATTTTTTACAATAAAAGATTATGAAAGAAAAAATAACATAAGTGTACATAAGTGATGATTATCGTACTTAAACTTACGAATACCAAACAAATTTTATCTATTTTAAGCAAATCAATTCTTTCTACAATACATTCATCTATACATTATATCTCACAAGTGTTTCGAAAATTTTTATCATTAATCAAATCAAGTATTTTTTAAATTATCGAAAAGTAAATACATGAAAAGCCTTTTCTTAAATCATATATATATATATATATGTATATATATATACATATATGTATATATATATATATATATATATATATATATATACATTTATGTGATGAATGGCGTCAATAAACTCGATACATATGATATGATAAATTCGATATAGAGATACGGTATCTATCTAAACAGTCTACCCTAGTAAAAGTAATTAATTTAAAATCTAAATTTATGTAATCTATGTGATCTATATGTAAAGATGGGTGCATGTTGTTTTCCTATTACCACTAGCTATAAATACGAAAATTTAATAAGATTTACCATTTATTTATCAAGATTTAGCATGACTTTTTGACAAGGTAAGAGAATATATTTCAAAATGAATAATTGAGTTATGTATTATTTTATTATTATTATTATTTTTTTTTTTCATTTAAAAATTATTTATTTTTAAGACTTTCTCTTTATCAATATCTATGTCGATAGGACATGATTTTAACAAAATTTTTTATGATCTTCAGATAAGTGTATAGATATATTTCCGATAACTAATGTAAAGGTCTTCTCATGACTCAATCTAAAGTGATATGATTTCTAAATCTTCTGATGATATTATCGTATCAGAAAGAGATTAACTGCAAACCCTGATATTGCTCTTTTCATTTTGTCATTATAAGAATTTTGTCTATATACAGATGAACGCTTGGATCGTATTTTTGGCAGCCTTCGTGGCTTTTGCCGCGACTGTAAAAGCAGACAGTAAGTATATATATATATATGTATATGCATATGTGTGTGTTTTTGTCTATATATATATATATATATATTTGCGTATAGATATATATATATGTACATTTTTTGACAATACTTATATTATATGAAACCAAAAATGTACGGTGTATGAGATATATCTTTTATGTATTTTCATTTTTTTTTTTTTCATTATTTTTAAAAATATATTTCTTATATCTTTACTCATTGAAGTATTGATTTTGTGACAGAAAAGATCGTCTGTTACTTCGGTAGCTGGTCAGTCTATCGACAAGGTGCAGGCAAATTTACCATTGATGACATCGATCCAAATCTCTGCACTCATTTGATTTACACATTCGTTGGACTCAGTTCGGATGGTACTGTTAGGGTTTTGGACCCTTGGCAAGATCTTCCAGATAACTACGGAAAGAATGGTTTCGGTAAATTCAACGATCTCCGTAAGAACAACACTGATGTAAAAACTATGGTCGCTATCGGTGGATGGAACGAGGGTTCTGTCAAATACTCTAACGTTGTTGCCAATCCTACCCTTCGCGCTAAGTTTGTTAACTCGGTGGTCGAATTCTTAAAGAAGTATGGCTTTGACGGTTTTGATGTTGATTGGGAATACCCAAATCAACGTGGTGGCAAACCTGTAGATAAACAAAATTATATTAGCCTTTTGAAAGAACTTCGAGAGAAATTTGACCAACATGGATACATTCTTAGTGCGGCTGTCGGTGCTGCAACAACTTCCGCTCGTCAATCCTATATAATATCTGAGATGTCCAAATACTTGACCTTTATCAATCTTATGACTTACGATCTTCACGGTTCTTGGGAATCTACCACTGGAATCAATTCTCCTCTCTATGCAAAAAAGGGTGCGTCTGCTAATAACGCTCAATTCACTGTTGTAAGTAAATTATTTATTTGCATGTAATAATATTCAGATGTCTATAAGCGAGATCAATTATTTATTAATCTCTCTTCTAATTGTTCCGATATTAACAGTAATTCATTAATTTTAGGACGCATCTGTAAAATACTGGTTATCACAAGGTGCTCCTCCTGAAAAATTGATTCTTGGGGTACCTTTCTATGGTAGATCTTTTACTCTTAAAAATCCTCAACAACATGATGTCGGATCACCAAGTACTGGAGCAGGAACCGCGGGAAAATACACTAATGAAGCTGGAATGTTAGGATATAATGAAATTTGCACAGAACTAAAAAACGGTAAATGGACCATTGCTTACGACAATGAACAGCGCGCACCTTATGCATATAAGGATAATCAATGGGTAGGGTATGATGACGTTCAGTAAGTATATTCATACTATATATATATACATCAGTTGTGTTATGTTATTATCTTAAACTTTTATAATTAATGAATGCATTATTATCTAGATCTTTGAAGGAAAAGGCTGAATATGCTAAGGCTAATGGTCTTGGTGGTGCTATGTTATGGAGTATTGAAACTGATGACTTCCATGGTGAATGCGGAGAAAAATATCCTCTTTTGAAAACTTTGAATAATGTTTTGCGAAATGGTCCACCTTTAACATCCACAACAACTACACCAACAAAAACAACTACATCAACTACACCAACAAAAACAACTACATCAACTACACCAACAAAAACAACTACATCAATTACACCAACAAAAACAACTACACCAACTGACATAACTAAGCCTACCACCCCATCAAGTAAGGATATTTGTCAACGCGAAGGATATGTCCGTGATCCTAATGATTGTAGTAAATTCTATTACTGTTTTCGTGTTAATGATCACTATGTAGTTTCTAAATTCCAGTGTCCTGATGGGACTGTTTTTGACCCAACTATATTAGGCTGCAACTACCGAAATGCAGTTCGATGTTGATGACCGTAGATCAAATTAAAATGATATTTGCAGGAATCACTTTTTTTATGTGACTGCAGTAAATTCTTTTATCTTATAATAAAAATTATTAATATTTAAATAATCTTTAATTTCTTTACACCCTATATTGATAATATTAATAATAATTATAACAAATATTTTATAATATTTGGGCATGGTGAAAATAATTCTTATAATTTATAAAGACTATGTTTAATAAAAGTAATGATAATACAAATACAAATACTTAAACAGCTTACGTATATTGCGTTATATCTGGAAACTGAGAAACATAATTATATCTCTCTTCTGATTCTATCAAACTTGTTTTATTTGATTTTATGGGGAGGATATTTATTACGTTTGTTGTGATCTCTATTGGTCTTACTGAACCAAAGAAGTCTGTGATAGGAACTTTATCGGGATCTCGTTTAAATAAATCTTTTCTTACACCAACTGTAGATAAACAATAATGTTTTGGACATATTTTGAGCTGTAGCAAAAATAAACATACATTTAAATAATATTAAAATTATTAAATTCAAGTTTATAATTTATACAATACAATACTTACAAATTCTCCTAATGTTCTACTACTGGTAGGCTCTACTTTCTCTAAAAAGTCTAGAGCATAATATGTAAATCTGTCTATAACATATACACCTATAGCAGGATCCACATGATGCTAATAACAATATATAATAAAATAATCAATTAGTTCACTAAAATATATAAAATTGTTTTGTATATTGAAAAACTTACAGACAAAGAATCTTCTCCTACCAAACTGGAAGTTATTGCTAATATATTTGGAGAATAAAATTTTTCATACATAGAGCTTGCTTGGCATGTATCTACAATAAATAATATTTCATGATATCTTCTCTTTTGCCACATTTGTTCTAAAGCATCTCCAAGCTCTCGACTAGTTATTTCTTCGGAATCTTGAAACTTTAAAAATCCATTACCCCCATGGCCAGTCAAATAAATTAATATATTAGATCTTTCATCGGTGAGTAACTTTTTGGATCTTGGAGTTTCTGGTGCCAATCGACCAGTTAATAATCTTACAAAATTTTCTACAGTAACTTCATAACCTCTATAATCAACTTCCACATCATCTCCATAAACATTAATGTGTTGTTTGACATTATTAAAGACAGTGGCAGGTCTAGGATTTCTAGGGTTACATGCCATATCATCGGCGATCATAAGAATAATTTGGGAGTCAGGTATTCCTAAACGTTTAACACTTCTATATATAGATAAAACATTTGCAACATGTCTATAGTTGAACCAAAATCGAGATGTATCAACTAGGACTGCCCAATTATTTGAATGTCCCGTTTCTTTAGAATTACTTAAGTTCTACAAATATAATTTGTAATTATTAGAAAAGAAACGCAATAAAGATTAAAAAAGCAAAATTTACGAACCTTTGGATATGATCTCTGGTAACATGAAATTGTTGAGATGGAAAAGATTATTATTACAAATGTAAAAATTGATTGCATTTTGTACGCTTTATATGCACAGTATTAATATATAAAATTCTATTTTATATAATTCAAATGACATCTTCAAATCTTTATTAGAATATTATAAAAATAAGATTCGTAAAATAAGAAGTCTTTATTAACCTCTTAAAATGAATCAACACTAGCGCCACGATAAACACGAATGAAGATGACATTTGTATGTATGTGTAGTGTATGTGAGTTTATTTTAAAATGCTACTAGAAAAATTGCGATTTCAGTGATATGTACAAAAAAAGAAAAAAAAAACACGCAAACACTGTCTCCACTATTCGCTTATTGTATCGATGTATAAGCTTGTCTAAGAGTATATCCGTCTAATTAGTAACAATCGAATTAGTGTGATAGAAATTTTACATGTTTATTGCATTATTTCTTTAAAGAAATCTATCTTTATTGCAGTACTTGCAGCACATTAGATTTTATTCAAATATTGCACGTGTATGCTTCGCTATAACAAGTTCCTTCATCTTTGTATTTTATAAATTTTGTATTTTTAATACAACATAAAATATAATAAACTTGGTTATGCATTAAAATCATTGATTGATTTTTGTTTCTTTTAAAAATTGTTGACATAAACTATTGTAAAGTCAGGTCTTAACAAATTTAAATAATTTCAAAAATTAAAAATAATAAAGAAATTCTCTAATGAATTATTAGATATATTTACCTTTATTTCTACATTTATCTTTTATTCGATCGAGAATCTTCAAAATAGATCGATAATAGATCGAATTATTTCATATATTACGAGAATTAATGAGTACACTCTAGAATTGTGATCATTAAAAATCTTTTATTTATTCTGATAATTCTCCCTGTTCCTTGCAATTACAAAACACATGTTTCTTTCTAAAAGTCGATCCGTAAGATCTCATGGAAAGATCATAGCGTATCACGAGGCATAACTTTTCAATGTGACATTTTAAATTTCACTCGGAATAATATCGCTTCCTCGTAAAAATGTGTACATAGCATAAAGTATATGCTTACTTAAGGTATGCATAGAATATATATGTATATATATAATATATATATAGACAAAAAGATATATACATATATTATATACACACACATACATATATATATATGTGTATATAATTTTGTGTGTAATAATAGCCTGTATCATCTCAGTTGACGATACGTAATATAATAAAATATACGAGAAATTAATATACGTGTAAATCAAGATGACACGATGCCATTCGTAACTACATGGTGCTAATCGTTAAATTTTAAAAAGACCGCCTTTTCATATCTGTAATGGCTACTATCATCGCTAAACATATTATTAGCCAAAATCATATTCTTTAATTAAATCATTGTAAAAATTCATGAACACAATAGTGATAATAAAGTGAGCGTAAAAATGTAGCGACAAAAAAAAAAAAACAAAAGAAATGCAAAGGATTAACAATGTAGAAATTTTTAATCAATGTATTTGGAATAATAATAAAAAAAAATTATTCTTTTTTATTTTTTTTTTTTTTTTTTTTTTTTTTTTTTTCCTTCTTTCAAATACAAAGAAACGATCTTTCGTCAACGTGAATAATATCTATAAGGCTACACCGAACGGTGATAGAGAATAATAATTGAAATGCATATTGTATAAATGTTGGTATAACAAGCTTATAAATATACAGGGATATGATTTGCAACTGTAGATTTCAATGAATTATCATTTAGCCAATGAAATACATAGATCCTCTTTGTTGTATTGTCGCAACAAGCGACACCGCGAAATTTAATTTCGTAAAAAGGCTCTCTCTCTTTTTTTCTCCCCCCCCCCTCTCTCTCTCTCTCTTTTTCTCTCGTAGGAAATTATGTTCGCCCGCGCGCTATTTTTTTTTTTTTTAATTTCTAATATGTCGAAAAATATCGGAAAACAAAAATGTCCTGGAATGTACAAGATTGTCTCTCTCTCTCTCTCTCTCTCTCTCTCTCTCTCCCTCCCTCCCTCCTTCCCTATCTCTCCCTCTAACGATCATGCTCTGTAATTATGTTTCTCAAATTGCTAATAAATATGCTTAAATCGAATAGAAAAATAAAGATTAAATTCGAACAAGTAATAATGCGTTGTTGTCTCTCTGTCGGGATAAAGATTTTCAATTAGAATGAAATTATTCGTTTACCTGTAATACAAATGTGGCCATGGAAAAGCAATGCTCGTTGCTCGATCGTGAAAAAAAAAAAAGAATCATATAATATTACATATACGTATCTAACTTTCAAAATATTTTTTTTTTCTTTTTTGATTGAAGCACACCCGAAGAATTTTTATCAATTTTTCGAGTTAGTCTCTTTTATAATAATGTATGATCGACGATATTGTTTATGTATAATACTAATTATCCATTATGTATATATATATATATATATATATATATATCGATTGCATATTAATTTGTAAAGAAAATAATCGCTAATTAGTTGTGTTTCACGTTTCACGCAGAAATTAATATATATTAAACGTGTTTATATAAGATTTAAATAGATTATTGTAAAGATAATTCGATCGCATACTCGTATGATTTTTATGTAGAAATGGATCATGTAATCTTTTACAATTAATACGAACAATAACGTATCATTATTTAGCTTTAACCTTTATCGTACAGCGTTTGGATCTATTATGACGGAGACGTAAAGACTCGCTTTGATTTTGATACTCGACACCTTAAACGTTGTTTGTTTATAATATAACAATAACGAGCCGAGCTTTGTTATCGAAACTTACTCTTTCCGACAGTATTCGATGTGACTTCGAAGAGAGGAAGATCTATAAAGAAAGATCGTCATCATCCGTCTGGTTTCTCGAATCGTTTTAAATAACGTAAGTGATTATAACTTTGCTATTTTAATATTTTCTCGCTAATAATATTCATTTTTCTTTTTCTTCTTTTTTTTTTCTTTTTTTTTTTTCTTTTTGATTAAAGCACCATATGTCGTTTCAAGAAAGAAATTTTTTTGTCAAATTCCATTTGAATCTTTCTGATTGTAAACTAAGACATAAACTATATGTATTTTCCGTACTCTTTGTTTCTCTCTCTTTCTCTTTCTCCTTTTTTTTTTCCTTTTAAATAATCTCGCTGATTAATATTCTATAACGCATAGAACGTCGTCGCTTAATCGAGGAAGAAAAATATTGCGTTAAGTTTTAACCAGTTCTCATTAACATTGTCCTCATATCGAATTAATCAATTTTAATCTTTCAATTTTATTACGACCTTAGAGTAACATAATAATGAATGTTTCTTATATAATATTTCAATTTTTTTCTTTGACAGAAAATATAAACAATATATAAGAAATTTTAGAAAAGTGACGAAAAGAGAGAGAGAGAGAGAGAGAGAGAGAGAGAGAGAGAGAGAGAGAGAGAATGCATTCGACCAATCTTAGAAGTTTTACGTTCGAAAAAAAAGCGAGATAGATGTATACATGTTTACATAAGCGCTCTTTACTAAAATATTATGTATATATATATATATATATAAATATACATATGTATATGTATATATATATATTTAATTAGTATTATAATTAATTAATATTATAATTAATAATTATTAAAATACGATTACAATTTATTGTGCGCCGCGGACCAGAGCCTGTTAGCTCGCGCTTCGTCCGTTTGTTCGTTAAAAATTTTAATAGATACACTGTAATGGGGACCATTAGAAAATAAGAGATAGAAAAATATACGTACGTGAACATACGTTCTATTTTTGTTTGTTTCTTTTCTCTCTCTCTCTCTCTCTCTCTCTCTCTCTCTCTCTCTCTCTCTCTCTCTTTCTCTTTCTCTCTCTCTCTCTTTTTTTTTCTCAAACGCTCTTCTTTTTCTTCTTCTTTTTCGGTGTTTAATAGACAATTTTTTGTTTGGAAAATTCAATTGCCAAAAATTTCTTTACAAATATACATACGTTTTGTAAACACTAATACGCGATATTTATGAGAATGAAAAATTTCTTATCTATTCTCGTAGGTATCGAAAAATATTTATAAGACGAAATCTTAATCAATTTACCCTGGCTAAAGTTCTTTAAGAATAAATAGGTATTTTTGAGAATATCATTGATATCTTTTTTTTTTTTTTTTTTTTTTTGAAGTGAAAGGAGTAAGGTAGAAAAAGGAGGAGGAGGGGGGAGGAGAAGGAGAAATAGATGTTGCTTTCATTTGCCTGTTTTTTTTTCTGCAATTTTTCTTACGTCGACGAATGATAATAAAATCTAAGATGCGCTTCAAATGCGATCATATTGTGTAGCACAATAATTTTTCTTACCTACTGACAATAAGATTTCTATCTATCGCGGACAAAATAAATGATATCACGTAGAACGTTTGATATAATTCTAGGCAACGCGCTTTACTCGTTTCTTTCTTTCTCTCTCTCTTTTTTTTTTCTTTTTTTTTTTTTTTCTTTTATATCTATTTTCGAGTCCAGGGGTTGCAGTCCGCGGGCACAAGAGCTCTACTTTTTTTTCTTCTTTTTTTTTTCGTTTTTTTTCCTTTTTTCTTTCTTTTTTTTTTTCTTTTTTTTTTTTTTCTTAAATCGTATATGCATGTACGTCCATCGTTTAAGATAAAATATTAAAATCAATCAAAGAGAAGAAGAATAAAACAATGAGAGAAGGAGAGAGTTGTATTAGATTTTGTACAATTAAAATTATAACGTTTTCATTCATTATCGACGTATATACTACAGTCGAAATGACTTCATGCTTTTGTGTACTCTGTTTCTATTTACATGTATTTATTACGTTTGGCTCGAGTACTATCCCTGACTTTTTTTTCTTATGCTTTCTTAAATAACGTTCCTTTCACGTTTTCGACATTTTTCTCATTTAACGTTTTACAATTGTATTAATTATCGTTTTTTAATGCGTGAAATGAGATTTGAAAAAAAAAAAAAAAAAAACGAGTTCACATCGTGTACTCGTCAAGCTAATTCACGTGTATATAACAACTAATACGGGATTAGCCGCGACATTTCTTTTTTTTCTTCTCTCTCTTTTTTTTTTCGTATAATTACTAAATGCTGCGATATTAATTATATATATCAAAATGATTAAACAATTACATTGAACGGCTCTTACACACTTCATGTCCTCTGCATGCATACAGATTCCTCCAGACCAGGAATACGCAAACTGTGATCTATAGAGATCATCAATTGTAGACTATTTCGATGATTTTTCTTTTCTTTTCTTATATTTTTTTTCTGTTCTTTTTTTTCCTTTTTTTCTTTTTTTCTTTTTTTTTCTTTTTCTTTTTTTTTTTTCTTTTTAATGTGAAACTCGTGATTAAAAAAATTGAGATAGATGGATAATCAAACGAGAGACGATCTTCTTCAGCCATCAAATAATTTTATTTATTCTATTTGTTACTAGAAAAAAAAAAATTATCGTTTGTGCATTCCTGTTCTTCAATATCTTAAAGATAACGTGTTATTATTTTGTTATATATCAACGTATAATGGAGTAGGAACCAACTTTACGTTGATATTATTTTCCTTTATATATATAACGGATTATTTTCGATATATATATATATATATTTTTTTTTTTTTATATACATATATATGAAACATAAAATTTTATATAAAAGCATAGTAGAGGCACTTGAAAGAAAATGATGGTAATGAAAGAAATGCAACATTCGGCTCTTAAACTTTAATTATTGTGATAATCTCACTGTGTCTTTCTCAGAATATCGTAAGATTCTAATAGTGAAAAACAAGTTGAGAAATTTTCTCTCGTATCCATCTCATTTTCTTTTTCTTTTTCATTTTTTTTTTTTTTATTATTTTTTTATTTATATATATATATATATATATATATATATATATATATATACATATATATTTTTTTTTCCCCCATTAAGCCGCAACGTCATGACGAAAGATACATTTTTTAATATCCGATCACATAATATCCGACGAATGCAAGCGTATACTGTAGAAACGAAGGAACTTGTTTTAAAAATAGAAAACTAGATGAGAGTTAAGATCGTCGATGTTTCAATATAATTATTATTTTCTTCGTTTTTCATCAACAACTTTCTCTCTCGTTTCATCCCTTCTTGCATTTGATTATACCTTTTCGTAAAAGCATACTTCGTTCTTTGTTTTTTTTCTTTTTTTCTTTTTCTTTTTTTTTTTCTTTTTTCTTTAACAAATAAATTGATCAAGTATAATAACGAATTATAAAATTAAATTAGACTTCTTTAAAGAACATTTTATTTTTTCCTGTTACGTACTAATCGTTTGATTATCCCCCCTCAAAAAAAAAAAAAAAAAAAAAAAAGGAACGACAAAAATTAATTATTTTCTTACACACCTTAACTTGATCAATTTGCGATCTATAAAGATCTTTCCTAATATATATATGTATGCTGTATAGCAATTAAATGTACTATTCTAATCGTAATAAGTAGCTTTTAAAAATTGTCGCTTCAAAATGCAATACTTCCGTTAAAAAGATGAGAGATCGCCCATCGTTAATCACGTTATTACATTCGTTTGTTTAACGTAAATAAGACAGCATAAGAGTCTCTAAATAAGAAGAAATAGAAATAAAAAGATAGATATATAGAGAGAAAGAGAAAGAAAGAGAAAGAAAGAGATAGAGAAGAGAGAGAGAGAGAGAGAGAAAAAAAAAGAAAGAGAGATAGAGATCCTTCCAGAAACCAAAATCAAAAATCAGTTCTAACGTAGATCTCATCTAATAACGATGAGCTACTTTTGTTAGATAAACAATAATAATTATAAAAAAAAAAAAGAAGAAGAATTGAAGAGACGAACAATAGATCGTTCGATTTATCTGAGGCAGCGCAACCACTTTGGTACAAGAGCTGCGCACCTCAAGTAATCTCAAATGGAGCCACTACTATCCCCAGGGAATACCATCATATTTTCGGCACCATAAGAAGGAGTCGGTGAACTTCTTGCATCTAATGATGCTCTGCTCGCTGAACTGAAACTACTCGAACTTAGATCTTCATAACTTGCGACCGATTGACTCCCACCTGAAACAAAAAAATATTTGTATTTTTTTCGAATATCTTTTGTTAATATATTCACTCCAACCTACCTAACGTAACTACTTATCGTTCTAATTTCAATTTATTTATTTATTTAGAGTTGAACAATATAACGCTTGATCGAAGTAGTTTCTTTTTTTCTTTTTTTTTCTTTTTTTCTTTTTTTTTTCATTTTTTTAAATGTCTTACGATTTCAAATATACGAATTTCCATTTCTTTTTTCTTTCCTTTCTTCGATGTGCCAACATATTTCAATCAATCTTTAAATAATTTCAATCATTTTATTATATATAATATGAGACGGTGATTGTATGAAAATGATTTCTAAGCATGTATATCTTTCCTTTTGAGATATTTCGACATTCGAATTATCAAAAGATTATTTTTTCTTTTTTTATAATGAAACAACAAGCAGTGAAAAAGTACCAAGTATATTCGATTTTGGAAAAAAAAAAAAAGAAAAAAAAAATAATTCTCTTTCGTTTAAACATAAACAATTGAATTTAATTTTAGCAACTTAAACAATTAAATTTAATTTTAATAAGCAATTAAAATTAAATTTAAACAATTTTTTAAATAGCCTATGAGACTAAATATATTTTGTAATGGCGCAAATGATTTAGATCATTTTCATAATCACCGATTTATGTATATATATATATACACACATATATGCATGCACGCACACACACATACACACACACAATTATTATACTTCGCGTGTATTAAATCAATTCAATATACGTTGGCACGAAAAGAAAACAATAGTTTCATACAATACATATCCTTTATCATAACAGATCAAATAGCTTAGAGAGTCTTGTCAATACCATAACAAAACTATAATAATGATTTCATTCAAACACATGTGAGCAGTTAAAGCTCGATGTTCAACGTCTTCTCACATTTATTATCGATTTCGAGTTATTTATTTAACATCAATTTAAATGATAGAATAATGTTTGATCTTGTATCAATCCAATACATTTAATAAATACAAGAGAAGGATGGGTATAAACGAAGGGTTAGTTTAAAAAATAAAAAGAGAAACAAGAAATATACATAAGGGACGAATCACACACGAGAGATTTAAAAAAATAGAACGCATGTACATTTATCTTCTGACTAGTCGATTTTATTTCCGTCATTATTACTCTTTTCCTTTTTCTTTTTTTTTTCTTTTCTTTTCTTTGTTTTTTTTTTTGGTTTCTTTATTTTTTTATTTCCTTTTTTTTGGTTTAACGATCGCCTCCATTGTTATATATATATATATATATATATATATATATATATATATATACACATACATACATACATACATACATACATATATATATATATATATATATATATATATACGCGAAGATCAGAAAACGATCGTTCTTTTTTCTTTTCTTTTCAAGTTTTACTTTACAATCATTACGTTTTACAACTCGATATTATCTCAAAAAAAGTCGTGCAAGCTCTTTCGTGTTACGTCCACATGTTATATCATTTTAGCCGACAATGTTCGAAATGGTTCCGTCACGTTTATTTATCGCGGAACTGATAACAATAATTCGCCGTTATTATATATTATACTCGCTCGTCTCCTTTCTTTAATTCTTTCTCCACTCGCGTAAAATGATATCATTCGATTGTTAAAAAAAACTAATAATTAATTAATAATTATCAGTTTGATCATTAAACTTTGGCATTAAAGGATCACATTTTTTCATCAGTTGACAATGAAAAAGAATAGATAAAACGAAATGATAATTGAAAGAAAATATAACATAGAGTTTAGATCTTTTTTTCCAAGAATGGATAAGCTCGTGCGTTAATCAAAGAAAAAAGTGTTAGAAAGAATATATATATATATATATATATATATATATATATATATATTATTATCGTTTTCAATTATAAATAAAAAAAAAAAAAGAATAATAATAATAATCGGTAA
>NC_060974.1:2369002-2436502 GCF_910589235.1 Vespa crabro
GAAGATGATCGTATATGTATGTCAAGAGGATAATAATTTTTACGAGTTAGCCAATTTCCCCGTAAATGAACACTTAATGGCCGTGGGCGATGATCATTTTATATATAATTAAATTATTAATATATTCGCTTTTCTTTTTTTTCCTTTTATATATATATATATATATATATAAGGAAATATATATATATATCGCACCGATCTACGTGGATGATTGATCGTTAACTCTTGCTCTATACTATCAATGATCTCTCTTGTTTTATTTCAACAATATCCAAGATCGATCGAAATATCTAGTTACTAAAGCTGTTGAAATATTTACTACTGTGTCGAGAATTTATAAATATATCTCGAGAGAAGCTCTTTAAAGCAATATAATTATTAATACAAAAATCAATAGAGTAGTAGCTCAAATATTTACGTGAAAACAATTATTGTTTGTATTAAGCGACATTTAATATAATCCCGTTAAGTGAAAGAGATAAAAATGAGTAATATAATACTGCAAATATATTATATCGTTCTATTATATACTTCAAGTATATATATATGATCTTGAAAAAGAAAATCATGTTTTAACGATGATGCCAATCGATTGATTCTTTTTTGTTTCATTCGAAAAATCATACGTTCTTTCCTCCCTTACACCACCCACCCAATCCCACCCCTATCCCCCAATGAACTATGATACAATGCAGAGAATGATAAAAATCTAACGCATTTTGTTAAATCGATGCTAATCTACTCCGGTCACTTGCATTAACAATATATAAAGAGCAAGGCTAGCCTTGGGTACATCCACGCAGCAATCCTCCACTCATCTACGCTTTTTCTTTTTTGATCTAGTGCCTTTCTTTGTGGCACTTAAGGTTGACGTTATACAACCTACGCTTGTTTTCTCGACATATTTCTTTCTATCAGTAAACTCCCCTTCAACATCGACGGACGCTGCGTTACCATTAGCATTTAAATCGTCGGGTGAGCTCGAACGTCGTTCAGGTATGATATCTTGATCGGAATCGCTTCTCCTCTTCTCTTGCTGATAATCAGATTCAGGTGAATTCTCTTTGGATGAGGTAGATTCCATCGGAGGATTAATATCTTCTTCTTCTTCTTCATCTTCTTCATAATTAATCTTCTCTTCGTCCACCACCATTATTATATCCTCGTCCTCCGTAATTTTATTAACTTCTTCAGATATTTTATCGTCTTCGTTAATTATTTTAATCGTATCGTCGTCCAAATTTTCGTCAACTTTAGACGTACTTTGTAATTTCAATTTCTCATCCAATTTCTCCTCAACCTCTACCAATGGCTCGAGATCAGATGATTCTTTACGAGAAGTTTCACTTTCGATCATAGGTAGATTCTTTTTCTTAAATATTGAGACCCTCGAATTATTAGTAAGTAACTCCTCGATCTTTTTTTCCACCTCCGCATTCGTATTCAATTCCTCAGCTGCTTCTTGCAATTTTTCAGCTGTTACCTTTCGCGAACAATAATACAATGGTTTCGCATCGAAAGCGGTTGCGTCGGTTGTTCTTAAACCATCCCTTGGCTTTTTCGCGATCGTGTTAACTGTTTTATGACGGGACGACATCTGATTCCAAGTCATTTTGACTTTATGCATATAATTCATCTTCATAATCTCAAAATCATTGTCTCTTCTAGCCGGTTCTTCTAAAAAACTTGTAGTTTCTTGATCTGAACACTTATCGAGTTCCTCAGAGAGAATGTTGGATTTGTTTCTTGTAGTCTCTTGATCACACGATTCACATTTTCTCTCCAGATCTTCCGTCGGATCTTTTTCTAAAAGATTTGACTCGGTTATCCATGTTTCATTGATCACCTCGGCATCCTTCTTCTTTTTATTTCCTTTCATCTTACAAACTTGTTTACCATGGATATCCATCCACGTGATGTCCTTTGGTTTCTTATTGATTTTGGATTTACACGTTTGCTCCAATTGAATACTTTCTTGTTGCACGTTTGGAAAACTAATTGTACTTTTTTTCTGATTGGACGTTGATACTACAGTTGAGAGATCAACGTTCTGAGTTTCATCATTGATATTCTTTTCTTGACATTTTTTTGATATTGACCAACAATGCTTCTGAATTTCCACTCTACCGATCTCCTTCGAATCTTCTTCTATAACGACAATATCCTTTCGTTTCTTCGTACCTTTCGATTTACTCGCTGTATGCTCCCCGCGAATAGTCTCTGAAGAGACTTTAGCTACAGAACCAAAACGTTTCTCGCCAATAGCAATTTGCTGAGTTTCTTCTGTTGCCTTCTTATCGAAATGTTTACTCGATGCAATCCATTTGTCCGTAGGATCGACCATAACCCTTACTTCTACTTTGTCGGTCGTGTTATCTTCAATCACAAAAATATCTTTTCGCCTTTTAGTAGCTTTCGATTTGGAACTACGAATGGTTTCTTGTGATTTAACATTAGGATTTTGCTCGTCCGCCTTTGTTGGACACATTATTGTTGTTGTTGTTGTTGTTGTTGTTGTTATTGCTGTTGTTGTTGTTTCTAAGGGGGATACGCAAACATCGGAATGCTGAATATGTTCGAGATCATCGTCGGAGGACAATGTATGTTTACTCTGTCCCTTAGACGATATAGAGCAATCCTCATCAGATTTTTCCACATTACTGATGGACGTTGTTCCTAAATTATATTTATTATCAGGTATCTCTACAAGTTCCGATGTATGTATATATTCCAGATCATCGTCGGATATGGTACTTTTACTATTTTTCCTTTGTGTAACTGGCGAGGTATCGGAATAACTAGGTAAATCCATGAATTTTTCTGAATTCTCACGATCGGATGATTCACGGGCACGCATTAATTCCGAACGTTGAATATGTTCAATATCCTCGTCCGAATGATCGGACACCGTGGCATCTTTGATGGGACAATTGTTATCTACCAAATGATACTCCATAGAATTAAAATCGTCCGATGGAATTGTCTCGTTTTCTTCCTTGCATTCGACGTTTGCAATACCGTCATCATTAACATTAGGTTTATCTAATTCTACGAAAGATCGATCAGTGCTACCACAGCAACCTTCTGATTCTTTAATAGTATCTGTGTCCTTCGATTTGGATTTGCACTTTGTATTCTCAGTTACCTTTTGATCCAACTTATGATCGATTTTTGAAACACATTCATCATTCGACCTACATTTATCTTCTTTCGATAAATCGCAATGTTTTTTACCGATACAATTATTTTTTGTATCTGTATTACACCGAGTAGGATCCTCTATAACGACACTATCATCTTGTTCCTTTACAATGTATTTGTCGATTCGTGTTCTCAATTCTTTAACGGGTTGTTTCGAGGTCTTTGTTGTTTTTTCAGTATCTTTACTCTGATGCCGCGAAGAAGAAGAAGAATAGACGGAGAAGGAAGAGGATGAGGAGGAAGAGAAGGTTTGTTGATTCTTGACTCGCATTTGAGGATTAGCTTTTTCACAAGACAGCCTGTTCTCCATTAGTACGACGCTGTCCTCGTCATAATTAACAACGTATTTAGCTTTGGCTATGCTTTTCTCTTGAGTCTCAGCGTGTTCATATTTATTACTTCTTTTAGATCGAGCAGTACTTTCTTTGGCTTCTGTCATGGGACTGCTCGGTATCTCACCTTGTTCGGCGCAAAGACTCAGGCCACTTGGAACGTCTCGAAAAGCGTCCTCTCTCTCGAAATCAATAGAACAATTTCCCGTTGACTTCATCGATGCCACTTCGACGCAAAGCTCCTTTTTTTCTTTAATATCTCGAATATTCTCGTCTGGTACGCTGTCAATAGCTGGTTCGCTTGCGGAACGCATCTCAGCACATATCTCTGTTAGATCACGTAACGTTTGATAACACGGTGGCTCAAGATCACCGAGTGAGGCCGGCCCCTCTTCTGCACAAACGCTCCTCGGTGCTTCAGGAACTAGACTCTCCTCCGCGGAATCGAACTCTTGACTAGAGCTGACGTCCTCTTCGTCAGCAGACACGGTTATCACGGTGCCAAGAGGGTTGACGACTTTAGTTACTGGCTGACCCACCCTCTCAAATACCGAGCGCCTCCCTGATAACAGAAAAGCCGTTGGCAGGTATCAAAATCGAGTTACGTATTGTTCAACTTTGCTTTGATGCACGTAAGTATACTCTTGTCGTAGTTGGCATTAAAGATGTTTGGGTTTTTAGAGAAATAGAAAGAAAGATAGATAGATAGATAGATAGAGAAAGAAAGAGAGAGAGAGAGAGAGAATGAGAAGAAAAATCTATCAAAAAAAAAAGGAAAAAAAAAAAAAGAAAAAGAAAGAAAGAAAGAAAAGAACAACGAATCAACTATAGCACGAGCACTGCGACGAGAGCGAACGGTGGTGCTGGCAAAGCGTATTATATACGAAAGGAAAAATCTCTAATTTCAAAATTGCGTCATCTTTTTTTTTTCTTTTTTCATTAGATATTCCCTTTAAAAATTTGATTTACTTTCCACACTGCACACCGGAAAAGCATTGACGTTGCTGATCCAATGCTCTAATGCTGGAATAAAGCATTAAGAAAGGAAATATATGTATTCTCTGTATACTTAGGAAACACATAAATGTTAAATTAAGAGTCCCTTTTTAGGCTCTATCTAATTGGAAACTATATACACTGGTTAGTGAAAATTGTAACGTACAGTGCTTGAATAGAATTTTTCCAGTGTGTTTTTGAATTTACAGACTTTTTCATACCGTGTTGTGATATGTTAGTGATCAGACATAGTTATAGGGATAAAAACGAAGATACCTGCCTCTGGCCAGTTCTGTGTACAATTCTTAAGATGCAAGCGACCATCCTTTCACCCCGTGCAGAGATCAGAATTGCGTCAATATTCTTTTTCGTGATACGTTTTTTTTTTTTATTTTATATTTGTTTATTTGTTTCTATTTATTATTTTCGCAAGGGATATATCGAATCGAGTGATATACTATTATATATACTATAGAATTTTACTAAACATTACAACAAATTCTGTTGTTCTTTTTCAATCGATTATATAAAAATTGTACGGTCATATTTAAAATACATACTAACGTTCACCTAATGTTTATAAGTGTAAACATTATTTGTTGAGAAGGAAAATAGTACATGGTGATGTGTACTAGCTTTTAACGTGCACATAACTATACAAGCTTTCTAATTTTACATATTATTTTCTAAAAATGGCTAGAATTAAAATGAAATTTGAAAATAAATAAATAAATAGATAAATAAATAGATAAATAAATAAATAAATAAAGGAAGAAAGAAATAAAGAGAGCATCATCTTAATGACTCAAGCATGTTTAGTCAACAATAAGATTATAATGGATTTGTTTCATTGTTAGATTCAAACGTGAATATGAGTTTTATACTATGCATTTAACATCTAATCAAATCAACGTATACATTTACTATTATTGGTTCTATATTGTACTTTATACATATTCATAGACATATGATAGACAATATTTGAACTGGAGTTAATGAAAATATATAATCCAAACAATTTATACAAAAATTCATATTGATTTTATAATTAAATTATTAAGTAATATGAAAGGTTTTTTTTCTTTTTTCTTTTCTTTTTCTTTTTTTCAAGAATTACTTACCAGGTGCACGATGTGGAGCAATTGATGTTTCAAGCATAGCTTCTGCCAAATCTTCTCTTAATTGATTTTCACCACTGCCAACTCCAATGTGTTCATTATCTAATGAATCTCCATAAGCTTCCATAAATCTTGGTGACTGTTCATAACTGCCTAAAATCCATATTAATTAAGTACACTGATTCATATATATATAAATATATATAAATATATATATAATAATATATAATTATAATATAAATATATATAATTATATATAATTATATATAAATGTATAAATGGCTACTTAGATAAAAGAATGATGAATCTCTTAAACTTTTCTGTATACACATTATGAATATATTTGAAAAAATATTAAAATCTTTACTAATAGCATTAGTTATTTATATATTTTAATATATATATATATATATATATAAACTTACTTCCTGATCCATCGATAACAACTGGAACTAAAGGTCTAGAAGCTGCATGTGGCATATTAACAGGATTTGATCTTGCTGGGCGTGAACCACCTGTAATTCCAATCTCTACTGCCTCTGCTTCTACCAAGTTTACAGAAACCCTAATAATAAGTTGCTATTGTTAGAATCCTATTTTAAGCAAAGATGTTTAACGTCAATTATTTAATCATATTTGTGAAATATATTTATAGTTGGTAATTTTTAAAGAATGATACGTTGTTTAAAAATTCTTACAATTAAAAAGAAATAACTAACCCACTAGGTGCATTATACGTTTTGAAAACAAATTGCGGTCCCATCCATAGTCGTCTATGTGGTCCAGCATGCGTTACAATTTCCACCTGACTTAACCAACCATCTTCACTTGTATCAAGTGGCTGAACATTATTGGGTACAGTAGAGACGCTAAATAAAGAACTTGATAATGCTAAAGGTGGTACAATTTCCATAGAATTTGGAGACCTTAGAAGAGGCCATTGGCCTTTAGCTTCAACTTCTAGTTCTATCATTGTATCATCACACACTTTTTCTTTTGGTACTCCTATATGTAATAAATTGTCTTAATCAAAAACAGTGTAATTTGCCAATAAGATATCCATACTAACATATAAAATATTTTTTATTAAATATATTTCAATATTGCTACAATAAATAAAACATACCAGTAGCAGGTTTAGGCTCTAGATCATATTGTATCATATTTCCATGACATGCCATAATAAACAAAGAATCTACTGCTCTTTTTGCAACCTTGCTACCAGAGTCTCTTTGCGCATAAATCCAAGCTCTAGGTGGAGCAAAGCAAGCACATATCTTTAAAGGTAAAGTACCACTATCGTCAGAATGAAGCCGCTGTCTTTGCTGTGGTCTAACGGAACAAGAAATAAAAATAAAATCCATAATTAATACTATTTTATGTCATATACTAGCACAATCTAATTTAATTTATATTTATTATAAATTGAACAAGATCAATTTATAATATAAAAATTTTATATGTATTTTACTAAAATCTAAGTCATAAAAATTAGCTTATCAGCGTCAATAATAATAGAAATTACCGTGGTTGAGTTTGGCTGTTGACGTGATTCAATGAAGATGGCTGTCTAATTTGTGCTAAAGGGTGCAGAATTGTTGGATGAGGATATGGTGGAAGTCTCGGATTGGAATAAGGATAGACTGATAAAGGTAATTCAGTATGAGAAACAGGAGAATGAGATCTGGTACCATCATCCGTTAAGCCTGCACTTCTGTGAAACCGTGAAAGTCTATTTACTACATGTGGAGTCAAATGAGTTCTCACTCCTACAGATCCACCATAAGGTGCAACTGGGAAAACATGAGTAGTTCCCCGAACGGTTGAAACAGCAGCCCAACGAGTATCAGCTGAGAATGTCATGTCCTACGATAAAAGAAATATAAATTGTTATAGATTGAAGTGATGACAAGAAAAATGACAAAACAATATAATTTCTTACTTGTACTTTAGCTGTGGTATCTCCGCGATGCAAAATATAAAGATGATGAACTGCTGCCAGTGTAGGACCACCAGGATGAGGCTGAACTCTAAATATATGAAAATCATGTCCACGTTTGTCAGCCGTCATTAATAATGCACCGGTTAAATCAAAAGTCATGGCAACGATCGCATCACTATGGGCAGTGAAATGAGCAATTACTGTCTCTATAGATGTATCATCCAAATCCTTTTCCTCCTTTGCAGCTTGTAGGTCTAAAATCATGACTACACCTGGCTGTGTTACATCATTGCCCATATTATTAACAGCTAATGGTGACACTGAATTTCCTGTTAAACTCGATGCTACTGTTTCTCCTAACCCACGTAAACCTTTTCCTAAAGACTTCGCTGCATATAAAACGGTTGCAGTGTAACTTTGTACACCTTCACCCTCGCAGCCACCACTGCTTCTTCTACCAGGCAATAATTTCTTTTCACTGTAATTAACAATATTAAATACACGTGTATATATATATATATATATATATATATACACGTTCTTCTAAGATTGTAAATAATATTTACACAAAAACAAAAATAGTATGCTTACCTGTAAGCTAGCCATCTGGTTCCTAATGCGACAGGATTGGGATTTGGTCCAGGACTAGGATAACAAGTAGTTACTGTTAAAATATCCTCAAATGTTCTTGCATCAAAGACAGCAATTTTCTCTAAAAATGTTACAACTATGGATCTCCTATTTGCCAGAATGTCACAGACAGGATTTTTAAACTTTATGTTTTTAGTTTGTTCGCCAGTTTTTAGCGAAATGAAACTAATATTGCAAAACTGTGGTCCCGGTCCAGCCGAGTCGCATATCGCTACTAATGGCCGTTTCGGTTCATATGGATCAGCATGTTCAGAGTCAGTCTTCGGATTTGGTAAAATTCTTAAGGTACGCACTATTCCTTGTCGCCATGATAACACTTCTGTTGCTTCTCCCGTTGCTGCTATTAGCCATACCTATAGAGAAAAGTTAAAAAGCTTTGATAACACAATAATATTTTAAATGTTCATATTTTCTTTAAATAACTTTTTATATAATTATTACAACGATATGAAAAATATAACTAAGTACAAACCTGTACACCAGTCGAATACCCAAGTACTAACAACAATGGTGGTGTACTTGAACCTTCATTAAAATCAGGATATAACGCCGGATCATTTATATCTGCATATTCAAATCTAGCCCAACTTATAGATTCTTTGTTATCTGTGCTGGGAGTTGTAGTATATGCCTGAAAGGATAATATCTAATAGATATAAATAGATAATTGAAAGAACTTTTTATAAAACTAAATATTTTTGATTAAAAGTACAACCTGTGGAACTATATCATTTATAATTCCAGCAACACTATCAATAATTGAACGATCAACTATTGGCTGAGGTGATACAACTTGAGCTCCTTTATGCACACTACGTCTTGGTGAATCAGCAGACATTTTTCTTTCATGAGCAATTATTTTCTCTATAAAAAAATGTACAAAAAAAAAAAATTAATTTATCATTCTTTATAATTATTCAGTTATTTATTAATGTAACGTTTATAACCAAATATTTTTATATCATTTATTCTTATGGTCTTATTGATTTAATAATAAATATTATTCGAATAGAAAACTAAATAAATAGAATTAATTAATTATTTAGAAAATAATCATTTATAAATGTGCGATAACAATGTATAATTAAAAAATAATTTGAATTATTTAACTTACTTCATTATATTCATTAATACGTTAAACGCGATATTTAAAAGGTACTACTAAAGTCATACTTCGTATTATTACTAACCGTTATATACATACATACATATATATATATATATATACATACATACATACATATATATAAATATATATATACTATTGTTTATAAGTTAAAAATAGATGGAATTTTTTTTCTCGAATTAAATTATAATCGTAACATAAAGATTAAAATTATAATCAGGCATTAATGTTCCCATAATCGCAAATATTCTTTGGCGTGTCAAGAGGGTATATTTAACTTCCGAACATGATACCGATAACAAAGATAAATTCATTTTCGTTGAGTTCAATGATCCAGTCGTACGTATAGAATTCTCATTCATTGATCAGAAATAGCATTAATTATTAAGTCGATGTATGAAATAGAACAGACTTTAATATAATTCTCTTTGTTCCTTAAATCACTACGCAGTTCAAAATATTTTCATTTCTTTTTCTTTTTTTTTTTTTCACGAAGCGTGACTATTCATAAAATACACGTTTTAAATGACTATTGGAATGTAAACAAAAAAAGAATACATTATTCTCTTTTTCTAGATACGAATGACTAAATAAAAATAAAAGCCTAACGTGTCGAGGAAAAAAAAACAAAACAGCGAAAAATAGGTGATTAAGGAACTTGAAAAACAATTGAACGTTTTTCTTCCCAAAGAATATTATGAACTAATAATTTTTCAATAGAAGAAAGAAAGAAAAAAGAAATATGTTTTAATTCATAAATAATTATTATCGTGTACGAAAGATGGCTCAAAATGGAAATATGAAAAGGAAAGAAAAGAAAAAAGAAACAAAAAAATACAAAAAAAAAAAAAAAAGAAAAGAAAGAGAAAAAAAAATAAATAAAAATAAATAAACAAGTAATTTACCACCGTCGCGTTTTTCAGCATTACACAAAAGTGTTAACGCACTTGTTCAGGCTAACATCCGAAAGTTTATTGGTACGTCACCGATGTATTATTTAACGCTGCAGTGGGAAAGTGCATTGGTAAAGACGGTAACAGTGGGGAGGTCTATTTTGCTTGTCGAACGGCATTGCACAATTCAACACAGCTGTTCCTAGAGAACGCACTCAGGGTCGACGAAAGAGAAAGACAAAAAAAGAAAGGTGGGGAGAATGAAAAGGAAAGAGAGAGAGAGAGAGGAGAGGAAGAGGGGAGAAAGAGAGAGGGAAAGAGAGAGACATGAACGAATGAAGGAGCGAGAGGAGGGAGGAAGTGGGAGAGAGAGAGAGAGAGAGAGAGAAAGAAAGAAAGAGAAAGAAACAATAAAAATCGTCTTTGTCCGTGAAATACTGGATTTGGTTGAACGCTTTTATTGTGACGCTTTTGAAGAATCCAATAGCGTAGGCGTACTGCGATCGTAATATATGATGCAGGATATAATGTGACCGTGACACAACAAAGGAAAATTGTTCTCTATCCTCTTCTTCCAAGGAGAAAAGAGAGATGGATAGATAGATAGATAGAGAGAGAGAGAGAGAAAGAAAGAAAGAGAGAGAGAGAGAGGAGAGAGAGAGAGACAGAGAAAAGACGAAAAAGAACAGATATAGATAAGAAAGGAAGTGATTTTTCATATACAAAGATCCGATAAATTCCTGAGAAACACTCGATAATAATAAGAAATGATTTATCTTAATAACTTACTTCGCGACAAGAGCCGTATTTTTCTTTCCGCGAGGCGCTTGTCACCCTCGCGCAACTCTCTACTGCGTCATTCTGTGAGCGACTGACAACAGTGCCAAGGGAACAGTGATGTCACCCCACCCGCGAAACGTCAATCTCTTTTTACTCTTTTTCTACCTTCGATCAACTTCAAGACCCTTTCAGTGATGATAGGAATAGAATACATACGCACACTCATACGCATAGACGCACTCTTTGTCATTGACACATTTGATCGTCGTTAATACTCTTTCACACTTTTTTCTTTACTTCCTTTTCTTTCTCTATTATTTTCACTATATATCTGTGTAAGATTAACTAGCTAGAATTCGCAATGAAAATTTCTCTACTGACATAACTTTTATGAGGTTTTTTTTTTTTCTCTTTCTGGGGGAAAAAAGAAAAACAATAATCAGCTGATCGTGAAGAAATCGGTACGATATCACTGAAGTTAGATCGACGAATGGAGTGGTAGTAGGCTTTTCCCTTAATGGCTCTTAACGTTCGTATCATCGAATTCTCATTGATGATAAACGTATTCCTATTGGTTCAATTACGATTTCTTTTTATTTCGTCGACCAATCACCGAATCACATTTTTCTATGCTTTATCTAATCTTTTTTTTTTTTTTTTTATAATAATACATTTTCTTATAACTTTTTAAAGGAATTTTTTTAACCGATCAATCACATAGATATTTAATCGTAATTATTGTTTATTTAAATAATCATTATGTGCCTATTTCAATGTTGATATCAAGCGATATATTGAATAATATCGATTCATATCGATAGTAGAGAAGCGAAAAGAGATATCGATTATTACAAATTGCTCTTGTTTTTATTACTATCGCGATAACCTACCTCGTGAAATCTAATATATATTCGAATAATAAACGAATATATTTGATAATAAAATGGTACGTAAGAAGATTGATAATCGTATACGTATCTTAATAGAAAATGGCGTTGTCACAGGACATAGGACAATGTTTATTATTGTGGGAGAAAAGGCACGAGATCAGGTACGATAATGAATATATATATATATATATATATATATATATATATGTAAAATACCACGTGTTTCTTTTAAAAACAATTTTGTTTTTTTTTTTTATGTATGATAGTATCGTTTATTCAGAAATCATTTATTGTGTGTATATTCAATATAAAAAAATCTTACATGTAATGGCATTATCGAATGATATCAATGAATATTAAAATTAATGTTCCTTTTTTTTTTATTTTTTAGGTTGTCTTACTTCATCACATGTTGTCAAAATCTGTTATAAAGGCAAGACCTTCTGTATTATGGTGTTATAAAAAGGAATTAGGCTTCAGTAGTCACAGAAAAAAACGTATGAAGTCAATACAAAAGAAAATCAAATCTGGTAAACTTGACGTTAACGAAGATGATCCATTCGAATTATTTATTGTTTCTACCAACATACGTTATTGTTATTATAATGAGACTCATAAGATCTTAGGTAACACATATGGAATGTGCGTTTTACAAGTATGTATTATATACTATTAATTATTTTCTTGTCATTTTTATTTACGTATAAAATTGAGGTTATGTATCTTATAGGATTTTGAAGCACTAACTCCTAATTTATTAGCAAGGACTATAGAAACGGTCGAAGGAACTGGTATTATAGTTTTCCTTTTACAATCTGTAAATTCATTAAAACAATTATATACCATAAATATGGATGTTCATCAACGTTTTCGTACTGAAGCACATCAGGTTTATTTATTTATTTATTTATTTATTTATTTATTTTTTTTTTGACTCCAAGTTCTTTTCTACGCATATAATAATATTTATACTTTAATTTATTATAGGATGTGGTTTGCCGTTTTAATGAAAGATTCTTATTATCCCTTGCATCGTGCAATCGATGTTTGGTGGTTGATGATCAATTAAATGTTTTACCTATATCTTCTCATAATTTAAAAATAGAGGCTGTTAAAAAATCACCCTCTTCGGAAGAACAAACTGATCTAGATATTTTGAAAGAAAGTTTAAGAGATACACAACCTATTTCTGCGCTTGTTAATTGTTGTAGGACCGTCGATCAAGTATGATCTTTTTTATAGTTTCACATTTAAATCATATATATTGATAATTATTTAAATTAAATTTTTTAGGCAAAGGCATTATTGAAATTTATCGAGTGCATATCTGAAAAAACTTTAAGATCTACTGTATCACTGACAGCTGCCAGAGGACGTGGAAAATCTGCGGCTTTGGGATTAGCAATAGCTGGTGCTATTTCATTTGGTTATTCCAATATATATATATCTAGTCCTAGCCCTGAAAATTTAAACACGCTTTTTGAATTTGTTTTTAAAGGTATTATAAATATAAAAAACCAAGAATTTAATAATAATTAAATTATCATTTATGAGGAAATAATTATGTAATAATTATTGCATATATTTGCAGGCTTTGATGCTTTAGGATATCAAGAACATCTTGATTATGGTTTAGTTCAGTCCACAAACCCTGAATTTAATAAAGCTACAGTAAGAGTCAATGTTTTTCGAGATCATCGACAAACCATTCAGGTGATTTAATCATTTCCAATTTTTTAATAAAATTCTATTATTTCTCTAAAATAAGAATACAAAAAAAAATATATATATATATATATTTTATATATTCTTATAGTATATACATCCAACTGACACACACAAATTAAATCAAGCAGAATTACTTGTAATCGATGAGGCAGCAGCTATTCCTCTACCATATGTAAAAGCTATGCTAGGCCCATATTTAATATTTCTTGCATCGACTATAAATGGGTAAATCTATTGATATTAAAAGTTGATAAATATTTAATACTAATTAATTATTTACAATTTATCAAATTATTAAATAATTACATATACAATATACAATTTATTAAATAATTTATTATTTACAATTTATTATAATTATTTACAATTAATCGTTTACGATTTCTTTTTTATTTTATTTTTATAATAGTTATGAAGGAACAGGCCGTTCTTTATCATTAAAATTACTTCAGCAATTAAGGACACAAACTGTTGGATCTAATAGTCATGGAAAAAATGATAAAGAACAAAATGAGAAAACTTTAATAGGAAGACAGTTATATGAGATGACACTTGAAGAATCGATTCGTTATAAACCTGGAGATGCTGTTGAACAATGGTTGACAGAATTACTCTGTTTAAATGCAACTACATATTCCTCCATTCTTTCTGGATGTCCACCTCCAGATACATGCCAATTATATTACATAAATAGGTAGTTTTTATTAAAAATAATTATTATCTCGATAATGTTTTCTTAATATATATAGAGATTATATCAAGTTCTATTTCTAGAGATACATTGTTCTCTTATCATAAAGCATCTGAATTATTTCTTCAAAAATTGGTAGCCTTGTATGTTGCGTCACATTATAAGGTAAATTTTATAAATATATAATTTTTATTTATATCTAAATATTATAAATACCATATCGTAAAATTAATATAATTTTCAGAATAGTCCAAATGATTTACAAATGATGTCTGATGCGCCAGCTCATCATTTATTTTGTCTATTAGGTCCGGTTGATATAAATAGAAAAGCATTACCTGAAATATTAGCTGTCATTCAGGTATATTTATAAGCATTATTAATGAATAGGTAATAGAAAAAAAAAAAAAAAAAAAAAAACATACATAAATTTCATACAATATGTAGGTCTGTTTAGAAGGTGAAGTTAGCAAAGCTACTATAACTGATGGTTTAGGTCGTGGTCGAAGAGCTGCCGGTGATCTAATACCATGGACAATTGCTCAACAATATCAAGATCAAGATTTTCCAACTTTAGCAGGAGCTCGTATTGTTCGTATTGCAACTCATCCTGATTATCAAGGAGTATGTAATATTATATACTTAAATAATTAATCTCTTTTTAAACATGCAACGTAAATTTATATATTTTTATGGCCATTTAAATTTTTAGATGGGTTATGGTACTCGAGCATTAGAACTTTTGAAGCAGTATTATGAAATGAACATTTTTGATATTAATGAGGTAGAAATCGAAAAGCAACAAACAGAAATTGATTCAGTTCAAGACGAAGAAGTAGGATTATTAGAGGAGACTATTGGTAATAATAATAATAATATTATTATTATTATTTGTTTTTTTTGTGACTCACTTTATATAAATATATATATTATGTGAGAATTATGTTTAATTCGAACATAATGATAATTAAATAATAATCTTTTTGTAGAACCACGAGCTTCTCTTCCACCTCTTCTTTTAAAACTGTCCGAAAGAAAGGCAGAAAATTTAGATTACATTGGTGTATCTTTCGGTATCACAGAACAACTTTTAAAATTTTGGAAAAGGTCTTCATTCGTACCTGTATATATAAGGTTTGTTAAAAAAAAAAAAAAAAAAAAAAAAAAATCCCAAGATACTGTTTCTATTTATAATTAATCAGTAAGTTATATTCTAATAACATTAATAATGTTTCTCTTAGACAAACCTCGAACGATATAACAGGAGAACATTCGTGTATAATGTTATACAAAATAAATTCAGATCAAGAAACTGATAACAATTGGTTAAGCGCTTATTGGAAAGATTTTCGTCGTCGTTTTATAACATTACTTTCTTATTCGTTCAATACATATCCAGCTTCTTTATGTTTGAGTATTTTAACTAACAAGGCTGTACCTGGAGAATCTATTAGTATACATAACTTTTTTTTATTATTATTATTAATATTTCTTTTGAATGATCTTAACATATATAAATTATTTCCAATGTATTTTAGCACTAACGAAAGAAATATTGGACGTATATTTCACGTCTTATGATTTAAAACGATTAGATATGTACAGTAATAATATGGCAGACTATCATTTAATTATGGATTTATTACCTTCATTGGGACGTTTATATTATTTAAATATGATGGGTGATATACATTTTTCTCCAGCACAATTGGTAAAAATAATTATATTATTTATCATCTTTTAATATTTTTATATTGTTTTTTCTAAATTTATACAAATATCCATTTGTATGTTTATTAGGCAATTATATTAGGATTGGGATTGCAACATAAAACTGTTGACAAATTAGCTGAAGAATTAAATTTACAATCGTCACAGTTACTTGGTTTATTTAATCGTATTATACGTAAATCAATACAATATCTTAATTCGATTGCTGAACGTTTTATCGAAAGTGTTATAATGGACAAAAAACTGACAAACGATAACGCTCAATTGAATCCATTAGCAGGGCAAAGTTTGCACGAGGAATTAGAAGCAGCTGAAAAGGTTTGTAACATTATATTTTTATTCTTTGGTTAAATAAAATACAATCTGTATTATAAGATATTAAAAAAAATTTTTTTTTTTTTGTAATAGGAATTAAAAAGAAAACAAAAAGCTGAATTAGAAAAGTTAAAGAAAGAAAATCTAGATCAATATGTAATAAAGGGGAGCGAGTCTGATTGGAACAATGCACTTTCTGGTAAAAAGAGTAAAAATCTTATCTCTGTTAAAAGCGGTGAGAAGAGGCCAGGAGAAAATGATATTGATTTGAAAGAACCTCAGAAAAAACAGAAAAAAGAGAGAAAACAGAAAAAATAAAAATTAAATGGTAACATTAATTATTGTGTCTTTCAATCTTCATATTTATACATCCTTACAGATCTTTTATTAAAATATATTTATAAATAAATACAATCGTATTATATATAGATATTAAAAAGAAATTTTTAATTAAAACCGTTTATAAGTATAATAACTAGTCACAGTCGAAAAAATTATTATCCACTATATATTTTATACATTGACAGATCATATTTCTTTCATGTTGTATAGATCTAGAAAGTAACCTTTGCAATAAATTTAAACTATTTTTATTATTCCTTTTATTATTGATAACTGTGTTCTTTGTACGTATATTATATGGTTGAGTTTCTTTTTCCTTTCTATTAGATTTATTTAAAATATTAGATATTTTCTTGTTTGATACTGTGTCAGATAATGTATTATAATTACTGACATTTTGTTCAGGATTTAACACTTTTTCTTCCATAATTTTCTTTTGATCTAAACATATTTTGGATTTTTTTATAGGTATTTCTTCTGGCATCTCGTCTGTAAAAAAAAAAAAAAAACATAAATAAAAATCGAATAAATCTATATCTTATTTTTATTTATATCAATATATATATATATATATATAAAATAAATTCATTAACTTATAATGCGATTACCTTCACTTTCATAGTCCGCTACTAAGCTGCACGTTAAAGTATTTTTTATTGGACTAGTTATCAAATTACTTTCAATTGGTATATCTTCCTCATCAGAGATATTAAATGTACTTTCTATAATTGCATCAGCAGTAGTAGATTTTGTTTCCGAATGTTCTTCGTTTAAACTTTCATTAGAGTCATCATTTAGACAAGCTAGAAAAATAATAACATCAAATACATAGCGTATACTTATTTTGTATATATCATGTATTCAAATATATCCAATAATTATAATTAAACTGACATGTTCCTGGAAATGAAATTAGACCTCTGTAAATATCTGTAACAGGTACTATATTCTCATATTTCGGTATTCGTCGTTTACGATTTCTTCGTTTTCTTTCTGTAGAAGTGTTTATTTTATTTGTCCTTGGTCGAACAAATCTTTGCTCTTGTTTGATTATTTCACCTCGTTGTATCTTCTTTAATTCTGCATTTTTTTGTTCTTCTATATTTGCTTTTGTAGGATATTTCCTATGGTTTATGAAATTTAATATAAACATTTCAAATATAATATTATGGCTGTGCACTAAATACCAAAGATATATAATAATCTATTGAAATATTTTAATTATACAGTAATTTCTTTTTTTATATAAAAACTATATTTCTTTATCTTTTAATTTCACCATAATAATTAAATATTTAATATATAATATATTAAATAATTAAGAAGTTGTAATTATTGTATTAGATATTACCTTTTCCTTTCAGCAATCCACTTTTGAATATCTTCTGGTGTCGATAAATTTTTCATTCTTTGATATAACCCAGTACTATGTTGCATACTAATATGTTTTTCAACAAGTAATGGGTGAGCAGTAAAAGTACAACCATCTATACCACATAACTTATGTGTATTTACATGTTCTGATAATGTATCTTTTGATGGAAAATCTCTATCACATACTTCACAATAGTATTGTTGATCTTCATCTGAACTTTCATAATTTTCATCTCTTTTGTCATATGGTTCATCATTGTTTGGATAAAGATGTGCCTAAAAATTGTGACCTTGGTATTTGATAAAAATAAATTACATACATACACATACACATACACACACACAGACATATATATATATATATATTTTTGTTTTTTTTCAATAAATAATGATATACTTTCAGAAATGAGACAACCACATAGAATTATCTTATAACAAGTTATGTTATATTTACCTTTTTTGACCCATCGAAAGTTAGTATCGTCTAAATCACCGATGTAATATTTCTTGTTTATTATTATATTCAATCTCATTCAACTTTTTATTATCTTTTATACAAAATTATGATTTAGACCACTTCATAAACTTTCAAAGGTTCAATTACCATCTTATTATAAACATTGTTCATTTCATTATAAAATAATTTTGTTTGTTAAAATCTTTGAAGAATTTGATTATTTAAAAATGAATATTTTAAAAAAGCAATCATTAACAATTTAAAATTATATACTAAATAATTATTGTCTTTGAAAAAAATATGGTAGGATTCGTGTTTAATAATTCCAGGGTATTCAGAAATTGCAATTTTTTTTTTTCTTTTCTTAACTGGAAGAAGTCATTTAGAAATATAAAAAAATCTAAAACCATAGTAATTTCATCAATTGAAATTCATTCTGATGATATCAGAATGATTACAAAACAATAACTATAAAACTTATATCAAAAAGACCTTAAAGAATGAAGTGGCTATTTATATATTATTACTATTTGATCAATATAAAAATTGCTTTCATATTTAATAATCATATTAATACTTTTCATACCTTTCGTAGAAATTAAATTTTATAATATATATAAGATACTTATGTATATACAATATCGCAATGTAGATGTGTGTTCAATATAGGCAAATATTTTGTATTGTTGAAGTAAAAATTTCTAAAATATAATTAATAATTGTATATCGAATTTTTCGTTTGTATTTAGAATATACATAAAAATATTTTCATAATTCAGAACGATTGTGTTAGTACACAAATAGATTTTCTTAGAAGCTTAAAGAGTAATAGGGATACCAAAATTATTATAACTTGTAGAAATATGATTTATTCTTACATTATGCATTTTAGTTACAAATTTATGCTTTTCTCAGTAGTGTGTGTTCATTTGGAAGTCACGTTTATGAAATAAATAAAAATATATTTAGTAATTATAGAAGTATAGTCACATATACATTGACAAACCAGTCTAAAAATTGTACCATATATTTACTACAGAGCCACAAGCTATCTAACTATTAAATTTACTTTTAATTGATCTTACAATTTAATCTTGTATATATAAATATATGTCTTATAATCTTATTAACATTTTTATTTCAATTAACTTATTAATGAGGAATGTTATAGCTCGCAGCACTGTAATATTTTTAAAGAGCAATTTAAAGAGCCATTGAAAAATTTATTTAAGCTGTTAGTTTTTTCATGTTATATAAATAAAGGTTGCAAATATTCAATATGATTACACTAAGTATTTTTAACATACAAAGCTGTAAACATTATACATCTACAAATGAATACTACTTTATAAGAGAAAAGTTAAATGACTTTAAATTACAAGTACTATATAAAAATCTAACATATGTGTATTTTTTCGATATTAAATGCTAATAGTTTATCAAATTATATTGCATATCATAAAAGAAATCAAATAACATATATACTTAAGCTATGGATGTAAATGAAAAAAATTTATATTTATATTATCCTGATAAAAAATGCAGTAGAGAGAGGAGACATTATAAATTCTATAATTCTATTCATCTAGAATAGACTTGCAAATAATATACAAAAATATCGAAGTAATTATTTTAAATTTATAAAACATATAGAAAAAGAAAAAACAAAAAAAGAAAAAAAACCAGAAAAGAGAAAAGAGAAAAGAAAAATAAAAGAAAAACAAAATCTAATCGTTCTGAAATTTGAAAACAGAATACTGTGTCGTATAAAAATTAAATTGTTCAATTCTTTATAGGAGGAGTAGCCTGAAGCTTAAGACTGTGCCTGTTCGCTGGAAGGCTGCGTCTCCTCCATTTGCTCCATTTGCTCTGATTGCTCAGGCGCATTCTCAGTTTTCTGAACACCCTCGGATTCATTCGTATTCTTATCATCTGTTTTCTGACCACCCTGTAACCAAAGCAATCCAGCTGTCAAGAGAACAAATCAAAAAATAATTTTGGATTCAATGTTTACATAACACTCTATATGTTGTATCATACGGACGATATAACAGTAATATACCTTTGATCCAAGGTTCTGTCAGACTTAAACAAAATAGAGATAATAAAGATTGTTCGGCGTTTACTGCTAAAAGATTCATATTGGTACAAGGTAATATAATTGGTATAAATTGGAAAAATATCATATATGTAATATTGATTGACATGAAATAGTACTTAATAAATAATAAAATGTTAGAATAGAACTTTTATAAATATATTGATACTAATAATCTTGTATTTTAAATTTCATATTTAAATATCCTAAGGGAAATAAATAATAGGTACCAATAGAAAAAAATATTATGAAAAAATATAAAATATAGAGCAAACATTAAAGATTAACACGTTCTCTAATTTGTAATTTATATTACTAGATCTTAATCTTAGATGGTAAAATTATAAGCAAAAAAGTGATGCAACTACTAACCATAGAAGAATTTAAGCAACAATAGATTTCAGTTTAGGAAAATGTTTTCATAATATTTTCAGATCTTTTTTATCACATTAAGTCAATAGTTATTATGAACTATGTTATAAGAAAAGTTCATTAATACATATATAAGAAATGATAACATTCGTATAAAAAAAAAAAAAAGAAAAAAAGGGGAAAAAAAGAAAAAAAGAGAAAAAAGAAAAAAAAGAGAAAAAAAAAGAAAAAAGAAAAAAAAAGAAAAAAAAAAGAAAAAGATATTACTTATAGTTTATAAAAAATATATAAAAAGCAATATTAAATTTTTATACAATGCTTAGTTAAAAGGTGGTCTGACCAATAATTGATTTTATATTGGCTATGAAAATCTTTAATCTCTTATTTAACTATTACTATAGTATATACGTTTGTTAAAAATTATTTACATTTTTTTTTTTATAATTAAAGCTTAAATTGCAAAGTAGCAGTGAATAGGAAAAAAAAAAGATACCTGTTCAGGGTGTTTAGTAACAAGATATTCATTCTTTGCATCTCTTATCATTCTTGTGACTTTATTGCGTAGATCCTTAAATTCTCCCCATTCTTTTGCATCCTTATTCTTCTTTGCCTTAGCATAAAGCTTATTTTTCTTTTGTATTTCACTGCGAATTTCATCTGTCATCCATGGTTTTTTTAATTCTAATTCCTAAACGACCATAATACTTTTTGATAATAAGTAAAGTAATAAATTCTTTTTTTCTTTTTTTTTTTTTTTTTTTGCAATTATGAATTATTTTAATATTTAACATGGACGTAAAATGCTACAGTGACTATTGTATATTATTAATAATAATACTTTCTAAGTAAAATATCGAATTGTTTTGCTTATATCTTTAATAATCAAATACTTTTAAAAGTCACTCGTGCATGTATAAAAATATTTAAGAGAAATAAATTATAATGCTAACTGAATAATAAAATAAAATTTGTAATAGACAATAGATACAAAATTTGATAGCATACAAGCTAAAGGCAGTATAACACATACCTCAAGCTTGATGACTTTCTTGGCGTTATTTAATACTTTGCCTTTGACCGTTCCATTTCTAGTAGAGAACCTTGGCCTCATGTGTGGTAAAATTTGTGGTGGTAAGACTCTCCGAGGCCATGGACACATAAGTGGACCTCGAGGTCCTGCCATAGGTGGTAACGGTGCCCTACCTGGTGGAAAAAGTGGTAGTGGTCCACCAGGTTGGGCCACACCGCCTAGTCTAGGGGGAGGAGGCAATCTCTGTCTCATCGGGCCAAGGATTGCACTCATTGGAGGTAGCGGCATTCTCGGAGGCATACCTGGTGGTGGAAGTCTAGCACCAAATCTTGGAGGCGGAGGTAGTCGTATACCGGCCGGTGGAAGTCTTGGTCCCAAGAGAGGACCTCTGTTTAACGGACTCATATTTCCTCTTCAAAATAATATTAGCACACTTATAAATTCGACTAAATTAGAATCGATGAGAATTATTCTTTTTTTCTAAGGTTATGATCAACGGCTTCACGCACTTTGTATACGCGGGATAACAAAGTACGTATGGCGTATAGCTATTGTTAAACACTTACGTCTTTTACAACACCCTTGTTAATATCGATGGTTATTTAAAGTCGTTAATATCGTGAATTTCACGTCAGAATACAATATCTTCGGGCACTAGTTTCACACGCTAAACAACGAAATATCGCAACGCAATGGAAGTATTCAATGTTTTTCAAGAATAAGTGTGATAGAAATAACCGTACAGATGTAACTACATTTTTATTGCGCATGCGCGCATTTGTAAAGGAATAGGAAGTTCTTAACCATTTCCGGCGAGTTTTTATTTTTTCTTTCCGGTCCTCTTTTATTTATTTTCAAATAAACTTTTTATTGTTAACGGTCGAAAATAAATGAAATGCAAAAAATTCAATATCCTTAAAGGAAAAGAAAAGACTTGCGAAATTGTACAGTCCTATTTAATTTTTTCTTGTAAATTTGATAAGAGCATGCCTTTTGGATTCTTTAATACACAGTCTATTTACATGTAAACATTAGAAATATACATTGAGCTTGACAAAAACTCTATAATATCTTTAATAAATAATATAATATCTTTAAATAATAATATCCTACTACGACTTGCATATTTGAATTTTTTCAAATATAAAAAATGAAATGATATGATTAACAGAACGTTGAAAACTCACTTTTACGTCAGTGATTCCAACCTCAATTCGTAGTAACTTTAGAAATATAACTTTTGAAATGTAATACGCGATTGGTCAATGGAATTGCTTAAATTTTGACATCTTCCTGATTGGTGTATTTGAGTAACGCTTGTGGTAACGTATCGCCAGCTGTTGGTGTTACGTTTGTTTGAAAATCAAACGGCAACTGAAGTTTGTTGGTTTGCTTGGAAATCCGTTTGCTGCAATGCATGTACGATTGTAAATAATATTCGGATATTAAGTATAAGCGGGCACACGTCGTGTCTGAAGCCAGAAGATTATCAAGAACGACAAAAGTAAATTAGATTTATTTTATTTTTGTCGGAAAATTGTCTAATAAATAATGGCTACGATTCGAGTGCACGAGGATCAAGAAAACCGCATTGCCGATATCTTTCGTGGTAAAGAAAATATCGTTGTGCCCGCTCAAAATCAAGTCCTGCAACAAACAAAACGCGCGGTTTTGGGTGTTTTGCATAATAACTGCCATCGAATTGTTAAAACAGTATGTATTTTATTTGTGCCAATTTTTTTGTCATTTTCTTTTTCATCCCTATTCCCGGCATTATAACTGAAACATTTCAATCGATCTAATCAATAAAATTATGCAATTTCTCGCTAATCTTATTGCATAATTTATAATATAATTAAATGTTTTTCATTCCTAATCGAGTAATCTTTTTATACAGTTTTGTTAAATACATTTTATTCGACATTTAAGTTTTATGTTTGTTACTTGATCATTTGTAGGATATCTGCAAAGATGAAAAGCATCCAAAAGCAAAATCTATTGTGACAGTGCCATTTGAACCATTCAAAATTTATGAAGACAAAAAGGATGAACCTGCCTTTAAAGTTTATGAAGATAAATTGGAAGAAGAAACTTCTGTTGTACTTAGGGATTCGAAAGAGGAGAGAGAAATAGTAACAAAACAAGAAGTGACTGTTCAATCGGAACAAAAAAAGCCGAGGTTAGACATAAATTCGTTATCTATCAACGATCTGCCAATATTTTGCAACAATCTTCAAGAAATAATAAAAAGCAAGCAAGATGATGCTTTGCCGCAAGGTAGCCCAATGTCATTGGATAAATCTCTTTTGTTCCCGAATTCTTCGAATAAAGATAATAGAACAAATAAGGAATCATCCAGAGAACTTAGAATTAATTTCTTTGACGTAGAAGAATATAGGGCAGATATATATAGTTATTTACGTGTTGCAGAGGTACGTACAGTATTATTTAAAATATTAGAAAATATATATTATGATACATATATATATATATGTATATATCAAAATAATTCAGTATAGACTGAAAAATTTTGATATAGTTATGTACTTTTATATAGAGACAACATAGACCAAAACCTGGTTACATGAAAAAGCAGCCAGATATAACATATTTAATGAGGTTGATATTAGTAGACTGGCTTGTTGAAGTAGCAGAAGAATATCGATTACAAACAGAAACATTGTATTTGGCTGTTTCTTATATAGATAGATTCTTATCATATATGAGTGTCGTACGGGCAAAGTTGCAGCTCGTTGGTACTGCTGCTATGTTTATAGCTGCGTAAGTTTGATTAGAGTGGTGAAATGTTTTTATCTATTGTAAAAATAAGAGAAATGAATGTGTTTCTTTGTGTTATAGAAAATACGAAGAAATTTATCCACCAGATGTTGGTGAGTTTGTATATATTACGGATGATACATATACCAAGAAACAGGTATTGCGAATGGAACATTTGATTTTAAGGGTATTGTCTTTTGATCTTACTGTACCGACACCTTTGGCATTTCTTAAAGATTATTGCATTAGTAATAATCTGTCAGAAAAGATCAAATTTTTAGCAATGGTAAGTAATGATTATTATATTTAATAATTAAATCTCTATATAATCATAAAGTAATTTAAATCTGTATGAATTTTCAGTACTTGTGTGAATTATCTTTACTCGAAGCTGATCCATATCTGCAATATTTACCAAGTCATTTAGCTGCATCTGCAGTCGCACTTGCACGGCATACATTGCAAGAAGAAACATGGCCACATGAATTGGAATTATCAACAGGTTATAGCTTACATGAGCTTAAAGATTGTGTTTCTCACCTGAATAAAACATTTCATAATGCATCCAATATTCAGCAACAAGCAATACAAGAAAAATATAAAAGCAGCAAGTAAATACAAACAAGTAAAAACTATCGTTAAAGTTATACGCATTGTATTTTGTTCTTAATTTCTTATATTTCTTTCATTATGTTTTATAGATATGGACATGTAGCTCTTTTACTGCCACGTAGTTCTGAAGCTTTGGTGTATGAAGATGAAGAAAGTGCATAGAGAAATCTGTTAAAACAGTTTCACTGAATAATACTATAAACTTATACATAATTAACGAACCTCCCGTAATAAAGTCCACGTTCTGAAAAAGTTACAAGGAGGGAATAGGGCAAGACTGATTAACTATTCCACAAATGGAAATATCGATTGCTAGCATTATTTAATATGTTCGATTCGCGTACTCTTTCTCTCTTTTTCTTTCTCTCTGTTCTCTCCTCTCTCTTTTCTCTCTCTCTCTTTCTCTTTTTCTCTTTCTCTTTCTCCCTCTCTCTCTCTCTCTCTCTCTCTCTCTCTCTCTCTCTCTCTCTTTCTCTCTCTCTCTCTCTCTGCCTAAGCGAACATATTAACTTTACATATTCCATATTACGCCACTATGAATAATTGTTAACAATTGTGGCCAAACTTTAATGACTGTTTTCCGAGCTTCATCATTATATTAACGAGGAAGCTCCGCATTACGTTATCTAGAAATGGTATTTTTATAAGTGTTTTTTTTAGATAATTCTTAACCAAACGCACTTGCTATTCAAAATACGCATGTCCAAAATTTTATTGCCAGTGAACTGTAATAAGAATAAGAATTGTAAGAGTAATAACTGTATTTATTAAATGAACATTATATTATTTGATACATATTGTTGCAGTTGCAACATGTCATTTAAATATCTGTAAAATTTATTGCAACGCTAACAAATTTTCTATACTGTACAGTTATTTATTTACAATGCTATAAGTACTTTAACTCAGAATTTATATAATTTGCATGATTAAATTTTGACAAAAGGACGACTTCCGCATTTAGCTATGGATTTTTTCGTTCAGGTACTTTGTAGGTCATGTCTGTACAAAGAAAATCTTTTAATTGCATGATGTAATATATTACATATTACACACTTCAAATATTAATTAAATTATAACAGGATGATGACAGAATACTTTATGAAAGTATGACATCAAAATGTTTATTGAAATTAATGATATTTTGGACCAAAAATATGGTAATTTTACAATGTTATATTATATACAACATGATCTATGTAAACGTGTACTCGACATCTAAAACTGCCCAAGTATTCCCTTCAATGTGTATGTACAAACGGAAATCTGTGCTGTTATAAATTTGCAAGTAAAAACGTCAAATGATTTTATATTATCATAATAATACATTAAATTTTCTGTATGTAAAAATGAATCTCTTTCTACTCTATGCTATTTTAAATATCATTAATATTTGCACAAGTAAGAAACAGAATGATTTATGCAGTAATGTTATTGTACTTAAAAAAAAAAAAAAAAAAGAAAAAAAAGAAAAAAAAATGACAATGTTTTCACGATATATATACATATGAACATCGAAGTAAAATATTTTTATTATGTAATTAAAATGCAAAAATCATGCTTATATTTGGTCCAATATGCATAACTGCATATTCACATAACATTACGCAAGATGTCTACGTAGGTTATTTTCTGTATTTTATATATGAGACGCACATTTACTTATGCAACTGTTTGAATTAATTTTAACAGAATATGAGTTATATAATTCATATTCTATATTACTTCATTTGCTATTCATTTAATCAGTAGAAGATATTTAAAAATTGTATGATATTAACAAAATTCAATAAGAAGTGAAAATTTTATTTTTAAATAATTAATGTAAAGAAACAAGCGAAAAATTAGTGTGTAGAATTTTTCTTTTTTTTTTTTTTTATTTTTTTTTCTTTTTTTTTCTTTTTTTTTTCTTGTAAATTATTTGAAATAAGAAATTTTAAAAGCACTCTGTACTATTTCACATTGACGACGAATATATCTAATAATTTAGAGATCTAATTATTATTTTTGACTCTCTCTTTCTTTCTCTATCTCTTCACCTGTTTTTTTGTTTCAAATAATAGATATGTATTTATGTGAAATGAACAGTAACGCGATTAAATGGAAGAAATGTCCTTTTAATTAATTAACATGTGTACAATGGATATAAATATATATATATATATATATATATATATATATATATATATATATATATATATATCAGCTTGAATGTAAGACTCAATATAATAAATGACAAATATTAAAATAGAATTTATTTGCGAAAGGAGAAATAGTTATTGTTGATTTAAATAGAACATTTCTATAAGAGAGCTAAATAGATTTGGAACACAGTTAGGAAGTATATCAGATTCGTTACTTCTAATTTAATCAATTCTCATTCAAATATAAAAGAAACAATACAACGTCACCAATTATCAATTGATATTAGTGACTAGTTATTGCGTCCATCGACACTATGTAATGCAATTGTTTTTTTTATCAATTTATAAACATCTAAACAAAATAAATCATTTTAATACTTGTCGGAGAATAATTTTAATTTTTGGTTTATTTATTTATTTTTTATTTCCCTCTAACTTCACATAAATTTTAATGGTTTTATTTATCTATAATTTTTCAATACAACAATATTTATGCGATCATTCAGTACATTATAAAAATGATGATCTATATAAGAGATAATTATTTAGTTATGTCAGTTTGTATATTTTATCATAAAAAAAAAAAAAAGAAAAAAAATTGATTTCTCTTTGGAAGAATATATATGATTTTCCATCTTGAATTTTAGATTCAAAATAAATAAACATATTAAAACTTATATGTGTACACAAAGTATAATGATTATCTGTCTCTCGATGTTATTTTAATTATTATCACATGTCATAGTTTTTTATATATATATATAATTAGTTTACCATTTAAATGCAATAACAATCAATGTGATGACATTATCATTTGAAATATTCCATTATTCCTGTTACATTATAATAAAATACAAATTTTATATAGATAGACTTTTAATGATCTATCAAAGCAGACACTATCGCACCATACTTTAATCTATAGTTTATTACATATTATGTAAAATAAGTGTATATAAAATACATTGCTAACTATTTTTTCGCCAATCTTTATACAGAGGTAGTTTTAAGGCAGACGGTTTTCTACATTTATATCATTGTGTGATTCTTGTAATTACTATTATTTATAGCGGTACACAATTTATACTTATCTATTTTATCGAAACAAAACAAATTAGAATTTGAGTGAATTACAGTAGATATTGAATATATACATACATATATATATATATATATATATATATATATATATACATATACACATACATATACACTGTAATTTACCTAATATTATAATGATGTACCGGTTTCCGATAAAGTTCAAAGGCACTACCTCTTTGCTCCCTGCTTCCAGCTAAATCTAAACCATTAGGTTCTCTATTGTGAGTAGAATTACCAGAAGCATAAGTTTGGCTTCCACTTCCATGACTGTTATTATGATTGAAACCATTATGATTAATGTTGTTTCGATTATGCGTGGAACTGAGATTTATTTGACCAGCACTATTTGAATGAGAATGAGAAGTCACAGGAGGACTAGAGTGTGGATGAGTATGACTCAGGCTATGACTATGTATTGGCGGAGTTATGTGGCTGTGATTATGATGCGAATTTACTTGGTTATTTTCATTATGACGAGTGGGAGGTGGAATATTATAATAATACTGACTGTTGTTGCGTCTAACGTTGCTATTATTTTCTACCTAAAAGGAAGTAGAAAACTATAAGTTTTTATTATTATTATTATTTTTTTTTTTTTTTCATTTAATAATATCATAATATTGCAATACTCTCTCTTACTCCATTATGCACGTGTGAAGTGGCAATAGAATAACTTTTTGTGTGCTGATAAGCATTGCTTCCATTATTTCCATTGTTCCCATTATTACCATTATTTCCACTATTTTCATCTCCTACTAAAGTTGTTTGAGGTGGTCTGTAATTCTTGGGCTTTGGCGGTGGTATGGGTTTGTATGATCCTCCTGGCTTATTTTGTGGAATTGATATTGGTTTATAGTCTGTGGTCCTGCTATAATATACAAAGCAAAATTTCTAGCTTACTCAGGCGCAGAAAAAACAGGAAACTAAGTGATCAAGGATATTTGAATTTAAACTAAAGTATCTCTACTAGATATATATATTCTACAAGCTCTTCTTAATGGACGAGGTGTTCTTGCCACCATCCTACAGAAAAAAAATGTTCATATATATGTGTACACACACACACACACACACACAATCATATATATATATATATATATATATATATATATATATATATATATATATATATATATATAGTATGAATTAAAAGAAAACTTTTATACTAGAGAAATTTTCGCATTATTCCATGAAGAAATTTTTTGAAAAACGCATTATTCTCTTACCTATATTTGGCATAATCTGTTCTAGTAGCTTGAGGTTCTTGTGTAGCTACAGGTTGAGCTGTAGATCTTGTAAATCTGTATGGGTCATGGGCTCTGGCTGACATGCCACTACTTTTTAAGTCATCAGGTACATTCGGGCCTAAACGATTGGTCGATGTATTCAGATTAACACCAGCATAACTTGAATTTCCATTAGTATTATTATTATATGAATCATATGAAGACATACTATCGTAACTTCCCTATAAATATATATAAAGGTAACATGAATTTCAAAAGCACATTAATATCAATATCGAAGTAACTTACCGTTTTTGTTTGTGTCCTTTCAAGAGATGACGTAGCATTTACTTTATGAGGCGATGCATTTATATAATTTCCAACGTCCAAAACAGAATCAGTTTTATTAATGAGCCTTTCTTGCGTAGAACGTACCGTTCCCCGTGTTGTTTGATTTGTTGGTTTAATATTTCGATCGATCCGTGGTGGTAGATCCGGAGGACTATGATGTGGAGATCTAGGTTCGAATGAAGTACCGAGATATTCAGGAGAACCAGATTGATTACTCGTTTGTCCCGATAAAGAGAAACCATATTTGCTATCTCCAGCACCTCCTTGTGATCTTCTTTTATGTTGTTCAAAAGATTGCTAAAAAAATGTTTATAATTGCACAAATCCACATTTTTTACAATATAAGAAATATAAGAAACTTTGCACTTACTTGATAATTTGTAGAATATGGAGGAGGTGCGGTTGTATCGTCTTGGGTAGCAATACTTGGATCTGAACTACTTTTCAAGCGTATAGGTGGACCCAATGTCCCAGGAAGTGCTGGTGCAGGGCTTAATTCCAGATCACTCTCCGGAGAGGAAGCGTAGGAGAGGCGAGAAGTCATCGGGAATAGGAAATCATCCGAGAGGGCTTCTTCCGGCTACGATCATAGGACACAAAGGACAAAACATTACATGAACATTACATAAACATTACATGACGCATTCAGTGTATTTATACTAGCAAAATTTAATAGAATTATGGCAGGTATATAAACATAAAATGTATTTAGTCAATGAGTATATATATTTTGTTTTTTAGATAGTGCATTGTTAGTATTATATGATAACATATATTATAAATATTTTATAAACTTGTAAAATAAATTTTTTTGTAATATAATTTAATATTTAATATAAAAGAAATATATAATAATAATAATAATAATAATAATAATAATAATAATAATATTCTAAAAAAAAATTTTGTTTGAATTAAAATTACTTATAAATTATATATAATATTTTTTTGTTTGGATTTATAAAGTAATATTTATATATTACTTTCTATGTTCATAGTCAGAAAAAAAATACAAACATATCTACAAATATACAGGCTATTAATATATATATATTAATCTGTAATATAATAATGAAGATAGAGATTATGCAATGATTATGATCTATAAACATATACATAGATCAAATTTTATATTAATATATATTAGTTAATGAGAAAAATTTGGGCATTTCATGTTACATTAATAGTTTTTTGTTAAATTCATATTATATGGTTATTTTGTGATTGTGAGTAATGTATCATTAATTCAATATTCTCAATTTTTATAAGTACATGCTTGTTAAAGTTTAATTCTGATGTTATATAGTGTTCATGGCACATGAAGACACTGTATCCAATAATTTATATAAACGATTATAAACAAAGGCTTTAACATATTTCAACAAAGACTTAACGAAGAAATTTGTGTTAAAAGTTATTTATGTTATCTGAAGGGTATGTTTGGGCTTTATATGTAGCCGAAAAATTGCTCACGGATGACGTCTGAAGCATTGGGTAAGGACATAAGTGATGCATGATTTTCCATAAAAGAGGAATAACAATAAGGTGATAGAAAGGTATTATTCTTATTTTGATCATAGTATACTTTATCTTCAGGATGTGACATGAGAGGAGATTGCGGAGAATATGAATGATAAGGTGGAAGGTATAGATCTGACACCATATATCGGCTACATATTGGCTACAATCAATAGACTTATTATTTAAACACAGATCTTCTTGATCAAGTATATCTTCAATATAATAAATTTTTGAATCAATTTCATAAATATGCCCATTTCATAAAATTTGTCAATGTCAATTTTAATTTTTTAATTATAAATATATATATATATATATATATATATATATATATGTATTTATTTATTTATTTATTTATCCTTTATTATTAGTTTGATTTTAATAGTTGATTATATTATAAAAATGATGTTAATATATTTAAACATCATTTTTTTCTTATGATATATCTGACAATAACAAATATGAACATTTTGTTACAGAACAAAGATATAAATAATAATTAATATCAATTATTTGATGAAGAAAAAAAAAATTGCAAACATTAAATATTACCTTTGTTTGGCTCATCCATAAAGATCCCTGCTGCTGACGATCTATCAGTTCTCTGAGTTTTCGATACCAAGCTTCAGGAGTTGTAAGTGTGATAACAGCACTAAATATGTGTCCCCAAATTTTATCCAATTTCTGACATTGTTCTAAAAGTTTTTTGCTACTTTTGTGCGCTGATCTGTGGATATTAAAAGAGGAACGACATAATTAATACAAATATATATACATATATATATACATATATATACTTAGTTACTTAACAAACTTACTTGGGAATACCTGCTCTCATTTCTTTAATAACTTGTTTTGTTTCAGCTTTTAAAAATATCACAATAGGATAAAACTGAGCATAATTTAATCGATCTACAGCATTCGGAGTAATATCTAGAAGAGCATGTTTTCCTCTATCCATTACTTCTCTGATGGCACTCAAACGGATTATACCCGATGATTTAGTATTTTTATTACCGCTCTCTTCCATTTGACTTTCCATTTCTAAAAATGTAAGCATCTCTTAGGTCATTATGATGTACGACATGTATTATGAAAATTTCACGACTCACTTCGATTTACTCACGTGGGGAAGTAAATTTGTCGGGAAAATCCTTAAGTAATTTTTCCCTACCAAGATCAGCGACAGGGCCAAAAAGTACGACTGGTCTAACAAAACCAGGATGTCGTAGAATGACTCGTTCGTAAGCTGGAAATTTACTGACACTGTCGGAGAATACCACATCGTCCCAATGATCCTAAATAATTTAGAAAAAAAAAAAAAAAAAAAGAAAATGTTAGATAATATAAGATATTAGAGAAAAAAAAAGAAAAAAAAGATAATAATTGTAAGTTAATAGGTATCCTCACCCTTCCCAGAGATTTTGAACGTCTATGACTACTTCTTCTTCTCCTAAAGAAACTACCTCTGCTCTCGCTAGCGCTTAATTCCTTCTTCGTGGCATTGAATTGTGCAGTAGCAAGTTCCTCGGCGCGCGCTTTGTTTGGAATAATACCTTTCTGTACTTCTTGATTATTTCTTCCAATTCGGAATACCTGCCAAGAACCTACGACTCCATTATGAAGAGTGTCTACCACGTGAAAGACGTCACCACTGCGAAAACTCATTTCTCCCTTTTCAGGTTGTTCATAATGAAAATGTGTCCTGATAAAATATTAATATTTTTTCGTTATATACTATGTTCTCTCTCTCTTTTTCCCTTCTCTCCTTTCCCCCCATCTTTTTCTCATTTAACCCTAGTTATGCCTGTGAGATGTAGAAAACTAAATCAATTTTGAAATCAATTAAAAAAATTTTTGTGCATTGTATGTTTTATGAGAATTTTTTTTTCTATAGGACAGAATTGAAAAAACCAACTGATTTTATTATTTCCAAGGCTTCGAATAAAGAATATATAGTATTTATTTTTAGAATGAAAATTATTCATTCTTTATAAATGAGAACTATTCAAAGTGCCTAGGGTGCGCGCGCATCCTGCGCATCTTCTTGTAGCGCGTATGCCAATTGAAATTATTTTCAAGTGTGCAGAACTAGGGTTAAACATGTTTAAATTATTAAATAAATGACAGGACGTACTTAATGTGAAACGAATCACCTCTACCGGATGCAACTATTTGATCGTATTCCTGACGTCGATGCTGTACGATCAGATCGATTTGTTCTTGAAGACTAAGAAGAAACAATACCGCTTCCTCTCTGGTTACACCTTTCATGTCCATGTCATTTACCTATTTATAATCATTGCAACAAAATATCAATGTGAAATATATTAAATTCCTTTAAAATTCCATCGACGTTCCTTTTGCACTTACCTTTAAAATTTTGTCACCCGGTTGAAGACCTTGAAGAGAGGCCGGACTTCCAGCTTGAACCGCCGTTACAAAAACGCCAGTTTCATTTCCTCCGCACAATCGTACCCCTACTGAACCTTCCTTTTGGAAGGTAATGAATCGTGGATCCGGCCTAATTTCAAATAACATTTTCATTTCAGTTTATTTTATCATTTGTTTAATTCAATATTAACAAATATTAACACGATCTCTATATACGTAATAAAAAAACCTACATTGGCTGTTTCGTTCGTTGTGTAATAGAGTCCTCATCGTACATCTGCCTCCGGGAACTGTAATAATCTATAAAAATAAAAAAAAATAAAAAAAAAAAAGATATTTATACGATCGATAATTTTACATAGTTAGCATTTTTAAACGTTTAATTGTATACCTTCAGGTCTTGGAGGTGGTGGTCTAGGTGGATCTACTGTTGGTGTAGCTGGTAAATCCAATTGGCTCAAAGAAACGTCCATTAAAGGACCTCTTGAACGTCCCCTTGGAACCAGATTACTTTTATCTTCCAATGGTTGTCTTGTTGGTGGTGGAACGTACAAATTTTGACTGCTGTAACTCGCACCGGACAAATACTCGCCGCTATCAGTTTTAACTTGTTGTTGGACATGACAACACGAAGAATCTCTGGTAATAACGATGGACAAACGATCCTTACATTGATCCATTAACTTTCTTGCTTCCTTTAGACTCATATTATCAGCGGCAATACCGCTTATTCGCGTTAATATATCGCCAGGTTTAACTCCAATATTTTCTCGCGTAACCTCTTTTACGTACAATCGACAACCCAATACAATTCCAAAATCTACAAAGTTTAAAAGGGACAAAGTTTAAAAACGTTTCTTTTCAAACAAATCCTTTTTTACTTCGACAATTATAAAAGGTACACAATTTAACAAGCTCGTTATATCCTCTCTCTCTCTCTCTTTCTCTTTCTCTTTCTCTTACCATCTTTTTTATTATTACGCGTGAGCGTAAGTCGATGAGTTTGCGGAGCAGAATTGCCTTGGCAAGTTGATGAGTTCGACGAAGCTCTCCGTTTAACGACCAATAAAACGGTCGATCCAGAGTCCCGAAGAACTCGGACAGCTGCTCCATAATCGGCACCTTCTAACGATACTCCGTTTGCGGAAATGATGCGATCGTTTACCCTAAAAACACACAATCGATTTGTACTTATCATTCGTAACGTCAACCATCTTGTTCTTACTACTTATGGAAACTCGATTCGCCATAAAACGAGATAACATACTGTCGTAACAATTTCTAATGTAAAACGTCTCGTGCCGTACTCTACTTTCTATTTTACGTTTACGATCGTTATAATCTAATTAGAACTAGAGAGCTATACATAGATATATACATATAATCGATGAAACATTAATGCCCATATCGTTACATTTTGCAACGATAATAAGTGAAAATTATTTGGTGGGTTATTAGAAAAAAAAAAAAAAAAAGAAAGAAAAGAAAAAAAAAATGGCGTCCAATTGAATGCTTCATAGAACGATTAAGAGAAAGAAGACATTATAAACCGAGACCCTTGAGAAACGCTTTCTTTTTCTTTTTCTTTTCTTTGCTTTTCTTTCTTTTTTTTCTTTTTTCTTTTTTGCGTTCAAGATGAAAGATCATGGCGGAGAGTCGATGCTCTCCGGCTATAGACTGTATCTTTCTTTTGAGTTTTTCTCTTTCTCCCTCCTCCCCCCTTCTCTCTCTCTCTTTAAAAAACATTACTCACTGCAACTTTCCTTCCGCAGGTCCGGCCTTCAAAACGTCGGAGATTGCAATAGCTGGGTCACCATTGGTAAAATGTGGATTATCACGACCACCAGATACCGCGATACCAAAACCATATCCTGGTACTCTGGTAACGGTGACCTGATGTATCTCCCATCCTCTATCTCCGCTCTAATGAAGGAAAAAAAAAAAAAAAAAAAAAAAAAAGATCAAAGAAAATTTGTCGTATTTGATTATTATTATTATTATTATTATTATTATTATTATTATTATTATTATTATTATTATTATTATTATTATTGGTATTAAAAATTTCCACCTTATCTTGTAAATAACCATTAATACGATAAAAACATGAGGGTTTTATGATGGTGGTTGATAAAAGTGACTAAAAATACTAAACGTTGCAAAATATTAAAATCTCCGCGTCACAGACCGTTAAGCAGGAATAACGCGTTAAATTCGTGGGAATTATATCTTTTAGAATATCGCAAAAAAAAAAAAAAACTATACACTACGGTGGTGTGATTTACGAAGCGTTGAAAGGAGAGAGTCGTCATATATAATAAGATACTTTCTTCGAAGAAAAATTCAAAGCGTATCGTCTGTCAGACACAAGATGGGTCTTATATACTCTAAGAGTATATATATACATACATACATATATATATATATAATACTTTTCCTAGAATCCTATAGAACGTTGACAAGTATTCAGAACAGATCGTTGTCCTAGTTGGATATTTTTTTCTTTTTTCCTTTTTCTTTTTCTTTTTCCTCTTTTTTCCCTTCCAATCGCGGTACACATCGGTATGCTAATGGTTAAGAAAATTCCTTAAAAAGTTTCACGCATTGAAATAGCGGAGGTAGTACCATAGGCGTATATAGGTATAAGTACATAGGATAAGTCTCTTTCTAAATTGCAAACACGAAGGTTTTCTCCTACGCGAGTATTTACGATATGCGAGGAATGCGCAATGATTTACGTTAGCCCGCGAAAGAAACGATTATTTATTGATCAATATTGCCAATCGAACGGGATATCGTATTTCAATTTTTTTTTTTACATTTTTGTTAAATCAGAAGAAAAAAAAGAAAAAGAAAAAACAAGAAAACAAATAAATAGCATTATATCTTCGATATATTTCATTCTAAAACGATTCCTACATTAATAATTCGACATTAAAACCGTCGTTAGGATTTTATTATCGATATCATGCAACTTTATCATTATTACAAAAATAAAACGCTGTAGTAATTCGATTTATAATGCAAGTAATTAATTCTTGTTTAAAATTATCCATATAAAAAACAAATGTATTTGGAAAGACTAACGAAGGGACTCTCTTAACTTTTCTTTGTTTCTTCCCTACTCTAACCCCACTTTAAACTCGTAAACAATAGAGATCGGTCTCACGACGATCTTCTTTATTTTCTCCCCAACGTCCCTTTTAAATTAGTTAAAAATCTTTCTTATCCAATATTAAGATCATATTCTACAATTGTAATGTATTACATTATACGAAAAGAAAGAGGATGCATCTATCTATCTATCTCTATCTGTCTGTCTATCTATTTTGTTGAATGAAAAATATAAAATATTATAATCGATCTATCTCGATTAATCGACTGACTACCTGACTGTCCAATCCTGACGAAGATGTATGAAGGGCCGCCGGATGACTCGAGGAGGAAGAATTCAATGGTGATCCTGAATTTCCAACGTGACAATTCCCATTGGTACCACTTCCAATACCAACACCACTTTCGTTTCTATCCATCTTCGTTTATATATGTACGACGTGTAATTCGTAGAACTTGGATCGATACAACACAACGCACGAACAACAACGACGACAATGATGATGAAGACGACGACGACGACGATGACGACGACGACGACGACGACAACGACGATGACAATAATGATGATGTCAAAACGTTCTTACGAATGATCCAAGAAACATGATTAACCTCAAATACCCACAATCTAATTAATTCTTCCCCCACATGAACGCACACACAATATATCTCACCCACACGATCTTGTCATTATAACGAAATATATCCCATTTACTATTTTCTATCTTTCTTAATTTTCTTTTTAACAGAATTTTTTCTCGTTAAAAAGAAAAACAAAAAGGAACAAAAAAAAAAAAGAAAAGAAAAAAGAGATCACCAGCAATCGGACGAGATGGCACTTGTTGGAAAAAATTCCAAATTCCCGCGCATTTTCACGGTGCGCGTTTTGTCGAAATCGATTTTGTTTATTATTCGATAAGATCGATCTTTCTTTTTCTTTTTTTTCCCCCTTTAAAAAAAAAAAAAAAAAGAAAAGAAAGAAGATATTCACGCGAGAAAAATATTTTCGTCGTACTGATCTTTTCTTGAACTTTCACGAGAAAAATATCGTACTCTTGAACGTGTAAACGCACGAAGAGATGAAATACTTTTCAAGGACACTACTATTGCGATTCAAGTTTATTCCTTATTCCCTCTCGAGGCTGCTAATTGATCCTGTTTTTTCTCGATTCGCGAACCGAGCACACACACAACACATAATACACGCGCGCATTAACACACAACCTCATGAATATTTCTTCTCCTTCTTTTGTTTTTATCTCTCGAATAAAATATATATATATATATATATAATTTATATAATATATATATATATGTAGGAATGAAGAAACTCCGTGTCCAGAGAACACTCTCGTTTGCCTTGATACTAATCACATTCGTTCTATAGTTTTCTTAACTTTTAATAATATATTCTCGTTCATCCATTTTCTTCTTTTTCTTTTTTGTTTTTCTCTTTTCTTTTCTTTTCTCTTCTTCCAAATTAATTCCGTGAATGTACGTGAGTAGCGTGCGTATATCTTCGATCTTCCGTCTTTTCCGTCGTTTTTTTTGTCGGTCCTCTTCTTAAATGATTCTTTCTTTCTTTTTCTGTTTTCCTTTTTTTCTTTTTTTTTTTTACCACGATATTTAAGAAATTTCAATGGAAAAGAAAGAAAGAAGAAAAAAAATTAAAGCTACGTACAAGGAAAAATTCTTCGGGTCTTCAAATTCTCTCAATCTTTTTCAAAAAGTTCGATCATCATACATAGTAGAATAAATCATTCCGGTTCATTGATCCTCGTTGTCATCCACCAGCATCATCATCATCATCACTAACACCACCACTACCATCACCATCACCCCTCCCTCCCTCCCTCTGCTGCACTTTCTTCCAAATCGTTTTCTTTATCTTTCTTTCTTTTTTTCTCACACAGATAATATAAACAGACGCACATACACACGCGTACACGCTCTGTCTCTCTCTCTCTCTCTCTTTTTCTATCACTTAGTTTTTTATTTATTTTAATTCCTTTTGTTTCTCTTTTCTTTCTCCCCTTTTTTTTCTTCTTCAAAAGATTTTCTATCTATTAGTTTCTCTAACACTAACTCGTTTCACTCTCGACATCATAACATATATATATATATATATATATAGAGAGAGAGAGAAAAAGAGTGATAGAGAAAGATCGAGCTTCTAATCGAAAATCTCTTTCTTTGCGATCGAATAAAAAAAAAAAAAAATAATAATAATAACAAAAAAAAGAGATACAGACTTGTTCTAAGATGGTCTTCTTCGAAAGTTCGATGTGTTTATGTCGGTCTTGCCGAAGGAAACGTTCGAGAGATCTGTATCTCCTCTTCCACGCTTCATCTCCAAAGGAAGAGATATAGTACGAAGGAGTCAACGATACGAGAGAGAGAGAGGAAGGAGAAGGAGGAAGGGAGAGAGGGAGAGAGATAGATAGAGACGAAGAAACAGAGAGGGAGTGTGTATGTAAGAGAGAAAGAGAGTGAGAGAGAGAGAGAGATCGTGTGGCCACTGTCACGAAAAATCACGAATGCGTTTCTTGCTTTCTCTCTCTCTTTTTTTCTTTTTCCAAACTCCTCGTTTTTCTTTAATTTTTAATCGGAGATCACTTTGAAATAAAACACTTTTTCTTTTCGAGCGAATAACTTGTGAAAAGAAGTAATAATAGTAGTAGTAGAGTAATAGTAATAGTAATAGTAGTAGTAGTAGTAGTAATAGTGTAGTAGAAGAAGAAGAAGAAGACGATGAAGAAGAATAAGAGGTGAAGGTGGAGGTGGTGGTAATGTTGGTGGTGGTGGTGGTGGTGGCGGAGGAAGAGAAGAAGAAGAAGAAGAAGAAGAAGGAAGGTAAAGGACGTCCTTTCGGGATAAGGAATCCTGGTTATACAAGCCGTGTCTTGCTTCTTCTATCGGCTGGTAGACTGGTCGTAGCAGGTCGGTTGGAGAAGGACGAGGTCGGGGTATAGGGAAAGAGAAGGCACACAGATATACCACTGTGTGCGTTTAATACTCTTGAAAGAGAAGAGAGAGAGAGAGAGAGAGGGAAAGAAAAAGAGAAACGAGAGAAACGAGAAAGCACGATATGCGGGATATGCCGGAGGAGAAGAGAAAAGAAGAGAAAAGAAAAAGAGAAAGGGTGGGGGGTGAGAGTGAGAGAGAGCAACACCGGTTTTGCTTGCTTCAACTTGTCCGTAGTTGGCAAGACTGCAGATAGAGGTCGGTACCTTCGAAATAGCTTTCTTCTTTGTCGTCGTCGTCGTCGTCGTCGTCGTGCTCGTCGTTCTCGTCGTATAAATGTATGTATGTATGTATGTATGGTACGTATTAATGTATTGAAAAAGTGTTTAACGCACACCAGGTTAATATGAAAGACGTTAACTCTCTGAATATGACACACCTTACACCACCAGCTGGAATGCTCTTCTCCGATGTCGTGTACTTAGGTGTGTCCCTTCCGTGTCTCTCTCTCTGTCCTTTTTTTTTTTTTTTTTTTTTTTTATATCCTTTCAATCGTCTCCAACTTTATCTTTTTATTATTTTCATATATATGATCCTCTTCATAATTGATTTCTTTTTCGAATCGTATCAGGGAATTATTGCGTTCTCGTCCCATCGATATGTATGCGTATCACTTTTTTCTCTTTCGACGATCATCGAAAATAAATCGAAATATTCCTAAGAGAAATCTTTAAGAAGAATTTTTTTTACTCACAAAGATTTTTTTTCTCTCTCTCTCTCTTTCTCTCTATCTCTTTCTTTATCTCCCTCTCTCTCTCTCTCTCTCTCTCTCTCTCTCTCTCTCTCTCTTGTACTCTTCTACCTGCTGTTTCCTGTTTCACAGATCTCAACGTATTATACCTCGAAGGAAAATCCATTTGGAATACATAGAGAGGTTTGTTTCTTGGGATACGGCATGGAATGCATACGCGCCGATCCTTCCAAAGTGATGATTCACGCGGTCTCTCTCGTCAGAACGGTAGAAAGGGAGAATGGGGAAACTACAAGAGAGTGGGCCGTTTAAATCACGTTGTCCGTAACTAAACTGGAATTCTCTCGCAGGTTTTACGAACTCGTAGTCTATTACATGTATACGTTTTGCAAGATAGGAAACAACTAAAAGGGACGGACGAGGATGGAGAATATTGAAAATTTTTCACGACATAGAGAAAACCATTGAACACCTGATGAGGAAAAAGGAAAGAAGTGTCCTTAGAAGGTCGATGCGTGGGTATTTTAGATGAACTCAGATCTTTTCGCAGGTAGTTTTTATTGTAAGCCGTTCGCAGGTAAACGAATTTATTGCAGCAGGTAGTTCTTCCTCTCCTGTTGCAGGTAAAATGATCTAAGGTAACACGAGAAGCTTTGCTTGGAGATTCTCCTTTTTCAATATGGCTTCTTTTAGACCTATGCGATTCTTTTGTTTTTTTAATCTTTCATCTACCATGGACAGAAAGTCTAGTAGAGTAAGCATAGATAAGTAGAATGACAATTTTTATTATTATTGTTTTTATTAAATGTCTCTTTGTCTAAAATATCAATATATAAAAAAGTTCTCTATTTCCTTGTCTGAGAGTAATATGGGTAATATAAAAATTCTAAATTGTATCATTAATTTTTTTTATTTATTATTTTATAAAATAAGGAAAAACAATCCATAGCTTACTCGATAAGGGACGGGTTTGGAAGGGCTATGACTTAGGGGATTTAGAAAGTTCCTTGAAGAATTCAGACTGGACGTGGTTATGATGTTCGAAAGGGGGCGTGGTTAGTAAAGGGCGTGTCCCGATGGGCGTGGCCGTGAAATCTGATCTATGAGGTTTTGAGTGAAGCGTAGCTTGTGTGGTAGTTCAGAAGGGGTGTGTCTTAGGAAGGTTGAAAGGGCGTGTTCTGGAAGTTCGAAAGGGCAGGCTGTTCAGAGAACATGTTTACAGTTGAGGAAATCTGTTCTTTTTTTACATATAGTAAGACACACCCCTCTCCCAATCCAGTAAATCACGCCCCCTTCATCTCTCCAATAAGCTACGCTCCTTTCAAGCTCCTGCTGTAAGCAACGCCCTTTTGCCCACCCCAATAACCTACGTCTTTACGTTAAATATAATAATTTTTTTTATCCTCATATTATTCTTAAATGAAGGGGAAGAAACTTGAAATTCAAGATCTGAAATTTCATTTCTTTGATCTCGTTTCTTGAAAAGAACATTGTATAGTAAATTATAATAACAAAAACTGATCCGGAGGACACATTTATCCTGTTTGATTTTTTTTTTATTCTACTGATTTCCATATTCCATATTCGTGTATTCGTTTTATAATAGAACAGTAATATTAATTGTTCTGATAGGTTTCATTAAGTTTTGTCAATCATTCCAAAATTAAGATAATAAATAAAGTGAATAAATACATTATAATCATAGCAAATATCTTGCAGTATTTACAAGGCCAAATATCTCTGTGTTGCACGTTTGCGGATCTTGCTTTTAGCTGTCGTAAGAATATAAATGCGAATGAGCGATTGTTTTTATCAGTTCTAAATGTATATGAAAGAAATGATATACTCTTTGCATCCTGCATAATCGTATCGATTATTCATGCTAAGAGAATAATTGATTAATATTTGCATGTCTTTATGATTTGTCCAATGTATGTAATTATGTAAAATTTTTCTTTCTCTTTTTTTTTTTATTAATAAGCTTCTTAACTCGTGCTAAATTATGCGTTTTTAAAAATTTCTTTTTAATGCTATTAATCACAATTGTATTTCTTATACAATTTTACGTAAGATTGATTACATTGATTGGTCATTAAATTTGAATCGAAATAAGCATATTTATTTAATAATATAATACAATTTTTTCCTCGGTAGTCTTTAGAAGAAAAATTTCTCTAATCCAACATGCATCGTGTATGATAAACTAATTAGAAGTGACATAAATTGGAACTATTCTTTACCTCTAAGTGTCACAAGAATGCGGATGTGGGGAAAGCCATAATCAGCTTATTTCACAAGGTGTACGAGAGCATCAGGAAAGAAACCTTTTATTTATGTGTAAAATTACGTTCTAGGGTCAACATAAACTATGACATATAAATCTGCTATTTTGACGTTTATAATAGTATCAATATCTCTCTCAGGATTTATATTATATAAAAATGTAAGAAAATTTTCATTATTCTCAATCAAAGTAATGAAAATGAATAAAAAGAAAAAAAAAAAAGAAAGAAAAGTTTTTTTTATTAAAATTACTTCCTTACTTATTAATCTCTAAAAAAAAAAAAAAATATTTGCTAACTTTATTATACATAATCATTTAGAAAAACGCTATAATATTCATTGTCAAGATGATAATGAGACTTTTCCCTCATTATAAGAACATTTCTCAAGAATAAAGAACGAAGGAAGCTTCTTATAATGCGTCTAATTAACTTCTACTCTATTAAATTACGAGTTTCCTCGTATGTGTATATCCAATTAACCATTATCTTACAAAGTTAACGTCAAATATGTAAGAAAGCAAAGGAAACGAGAAAATTGATCGGTTCATGTCAGAAATCCTTAAATAGTAGATCCTGGCCCATAAAAATTTGCGAAACGACATAATTTAAAACTATCGATCGAAATATTATATTAATTATCTAACAAATAAAAAAAAAAAAAAAGAAAAAAAAAAAGAAAAAAAAGTAAAAAACATTTAATTTTTGATACATACCATGCGTTTCCGTCGAGCTCGTTTTGAGATCCTTTTACTGTCGCCAAATAAAAAATCATCATTGGGAAAATGGTGCAATCCGTTGTACGTTTTCCCAACAGTTTTTTTCTTCGTTATAACTTTTCTCTTTCTCTTGGATATCTCACGTCGTTTTCTTTTGTTTCGAAACAATTTGCCAAAAATTTTCATGACTTATTTTTAGCTAACACAATTTTTAAAACATACAAGTAACGTTGATGTAACAACACTGATCTTCGCTCGGGTATGTTATTCATGGCGTAGTTGAAACCAAGTTGGATTACCATACGCGTTTGGGGGCGGTTTCGATCATGGCTTATCGTACGTTGCCTGCTGTGTATATCAGATTAGTCCGCTTGTTGAATCTTCCATGTAATTCTATTTTCATCAGTATCGGATATTAAATTAATCAACCAAACACGAAGCCGTAGTGTAAAGCTGTTGGACACTATGATAGTAATTGTGTGTATATATATATATATGTTCTTTTTAATTTCGAAGATACAAAATACAAATTCAAAGATATATTAAAAAATTAATGTAACTTAATATGATGTCAAATAGATTTTCATATGAATACTACTATGTAATGCATCGGGTTAAATTTATGTTATTTACAATTAAAAATTAATAAATATATAAATAATATATGAACAATCATCACATATGTTAACTAATAACACTTGATCCCAATAATTGTTTTTACATTCACTTTTAAAGAACGCATAGTTCAATGAACGTTACTACTACCTTAAGTGGTAGACTTACGATCGATCGGGCGAATTAAAAATTAAAAGTTACGTCTTTGAAAAGAAAAAGCGAATATCATTCGTGTGTAAAAATATCGCGAAGAGACTAACACTAAACACATCGTTCTTCTCGTGCAAACACGAGAATCAAAATAACAAAGAAGACGTTGCTTGTATTAGAAGCCTTAGATGGTACTACAATCGCTCATGAATGGTGTCCCTACCCTCGTTCTCTAAACATTTCCTTATTCTACTTTATTCGAGTTTTTCAAAAACCTAAAAGTAGATATTATTTTTAATGATATTGTTTCTCTCTCTCTTTTTTTTTTTTTTTTTTTTTTTTTTTTTATATTTTACAAACATTTTAATTCTCATAACAATGCAAATTTAGATGAGAATGTTTTTTCTACGATAAAGGTCTAGACTTTGGAAGAATAGAGAAGTAAAGAAATAAATACATAAATGTCTACTTGAAATGAACAACAGTACAAATAACGTTAGATAAGATTATACGATAGAATGATTAATATTGTTAACACAATCTACGTTTCCATAGTATATTATACATATTCATAATGATTACACATTATGTGCTTATAAGTTTTTAAATAATCAGATACATATTACATAGAGATTTGATATATAGAAAATAATTCTTTAATATATAAATTCTTCGTTCGTATATTTATATAAATTTTATTTTTTCATATTATATAAAGAAATAAAACATAAATTTTTTTTCTTTTAAAATATAGATCTAAAAGAAAAATCTTGCATTTATTTTTTTAAATATATTGAATATTTTGCAAAACAAATAAGCACATTGTCTTAGATCTTATTTAATTAAATATCACAGACCCTCTCTCTCTCTCTCTCTCTCTCTCTCTCTCTTTCTCTCTCTCTCTTTATGGAAAAGAAAAAAGAATATTTGAGATAAAAGCGTAAGAAGAGAAGAAGAGAGTATCTTCTCTCGACTCTGAATTGAATTGACTGCGTGCGACGATACAAATAAACGTAATGTGTAAATCTTTGAGATAAGGTACTACCATTGGTGAGGGCAAAGAACATGCAGCTTGTAAGTTTCTGACAGTTTGTTCTGACTCTTAAAAGACGGCTATCTCAAATAAACGGGCCGAAGTAGAAAAGTTAAAGTTCCTTCGATGACAAAACGTTTTCATTGTTTGGCAAATTGATTATGGATCCGAATAAGAAGGAGGACGTTAATACTTGGTGCTCAAAGACTGAACCATTTTTAGGATATAACAATGAAAATCCTGTAAAGAATCAGAATAACGAAGAGACAGTTCAAACTTCTCAAGAGGGAAAAAAACTTTTTCAATATATCATTACCTTGAGCGGTGAGTTTTTAATTGACAATAAAATTATAGAAAAAGTTTTACCTTTTTTCCTGAAATTGATAACTTTCATAAAAAAGAAAAAAAAGAGAAAATAGTTACTTATTGATGAAATATTACTTTATAATTGCTTGGGGGAAAAAAAAAAGAAAAAAAAAAAAAAAAGAAAAAGGAAAAAACAACTGATTTGTATGGCGGTCGATAAATACTTATAAGTGATTTTCACCCGGTTCATTCTGGATTTATGCAGCCAATAAAGATACCTTCGCACTTCTTCTTTGCGAACTATAGTAAACTCTATTAGAGATAATATATCATGTAGTATGATTAATTTTCTCCGGTTCCTAGATGAGATCGTATATTAAAAACTTATCTTTGTTATCGAAATGTTTCGAGCCTAAAACTACTTCATCCAGATAGTCTTGCATACATATACATATATATATATATATATATATATATATATATATATATAATTGTCCTATTTTCTTTAATATTTCTCTCACGTACACAAACACACACACGTACATTAACGATTAAATATAAAAATATGAATATTTTTTTACATGGCATTCATTATTTCCAGCCAGTCTAATTGGTATGCAAAGTGGTATGACATTAGGATGGACATCACCAATTTTACCATTTCTCAGCTCGAAAAGATCCTTTATTCCTCAGCTAACGGAAGATGAAACCTCTTGGATAACATCGTTATTAGCTTTGGGAGCGATATTAGGAGCGGTGCCAGCCGGAAAAATAGCCGATTATTTTGGTAGAAAGTTAGCAATGGCATTAACAGCTATACCCTTTCTGATATCATGGATTACATTAATCTTCTCAAGAAATATTATTGGTGTATATGTGGCCCGTTTCGTTGGTGGCATTGGTTCTGGTGCTGCTTGTGTTTTGGTACCAGTTTATATCGGTGAAATAGCTCAAGCATCGATCAGAGGAATGCTTGGTACATTTTTTCCACTTTTATTTTCATTCGGCATTGTTTTCTCTTATGTGATGGGTGCCTATCTTTCTTACACGATTTTCAATGTGTCATGTTGTTTTGTATTGACTATATTCCTCGTGATCATTGTGTTCCTTCCGGAATCACCGATGTGGTTGGTACACCAAGAGAAAAAATCACAGGCTGTCAAGGTCCTCAAGATATTACGTGGTGTTAATTATGACGTTAAAGAAGAAATATCGACGTTGCAAGACGAGGCTGATAGATTAGAAGCTAAAAGAGGAGGTATAATGGATCTTATCGGTACAAAAGCTGGACGAAAAGCATTCAGTACATGTCTTGGTCTAATGTGGTTCCAACAGATGTCTGGGATAGATGCTGTATTATTTTATACAGTTAGAATATTTCAAAATGCCGGTAGTACGATCGAACCATTCGTCGCTACTATCGTTATTGGCCTAATTGAGGTCATAATGACGATTTGTGTTGTACTGATCATTGACAGGTGAGAATATTATCTCTACGTTATAATAAAATTTAAGATACAAATTAAGAGACTTTAACAAGATCTTTTTATATGTCAGTGTGTGTGTGTGTGTGTGTGTGTGTGTGTTATCATTTAAATGATTCGTAAAATGTCTGTTATTTTTGTTTTCACCTTTTTTGCTTTTTCATTAGATTCGGAAGGAAACCATTATTGATAATATCTGGCGTAGCAATGACTCTATGTCTCGGTGTCCTTGGATATTATTTTAAAATAAAAACCGACGGTAAAGATATACTTTTTCTTGGTTGGGTACCATTGACGTGTCTTTCCTTATTCAATGTCGTATTCTCAATCGGCTACGGATCGGTACCATTCGCAATGATAAGCGAACTTTTTCCACCTGAGACTAAGGGAGTAGCCAGTAGCATCTCTATTATGGTACATTGGAGTCTGGTATTTGCCGTGACTAAGCTCTTTCCAAAGATGGAAAACGTTCTGGGAGAAGCTACGACGTTTTGGACCTTCGCTTGTTTCACTGCGTTGTCCGCGGCCTTCGCCTTCTTTTTTGTCCCTGAAACGAAAGGGAAGACTCTTCAGGATATTCAAAAAAAACTGGAACGAAAGCGTAAGCTGATCAAAGACGTACAGTCTGTCTGAGGAGTCTCACTCTCATTCTCTCTCTCTCTCTCTTTCCCTCTTTCTCTCTCTTTTCCCTCCCTCTCTCTCTCTCTCTCTCTCTCTCTCTCTCTCTCTGTCTCTCTCTTTCTTTCTTTCTCATATGGAATTTTATCTCGATTATTATATGTACTAGCGCTTTACGCTCGACAAACGAAGAAAAACGTGATATACAATTTGTCACTGATTAAACGTTTTATGTTCGTTTGAAAAAAAAAGAAAAAAGAAATAATTAAAAAAGAGAATTTGCTTGTAACGATATTAGCTTATTCTTAGTAAAGCGCTTATAAAGGAGAGATATATTTTTTTTTTTCTTTCTGTATGTACAACTCCATTTTCTTGACTAAGTTCTTTTTATTTCTGTTTTTATTTTGCGATTGATTTAATTCGTATTACTTTATTATTACACTTTCTATATTTCATTCGATTTTTAATATAATAGATAAACATTCCTATGTATTATTTGTTTCAATAATATTCAAGAATTTCATATCAAGATATATATATATATATATATATATATATATATATATATATATATATATATATATCTTCATTATTTTTACAAAGATACTGATCTAATTTCTTTCTCTTTCTCTCTTTCTCTCTCTTATTAATTAATATTATAAAAGAATATATGATACAGAGCGTTATATGATGCACGTCATTGTATGTAATCTCTCGACAAAAATAACTTTGTTGTACATAAGCAGCTACATGTAAGAGTCACAAAGATTATAATTAATTAGAATAGAAGATAGAGCAATATTATTTATAATATTGTAAGATTACGTAAAGACATAATATATGTATATATTCATGTATATGTATATATATATATATATATATATATATATATATATATATTATAACCGATTTAATTACATACACATAAAATTACATCTGAAGCTATAAAAAAAGCTAGATTGCTTAAATAAATAAATAAATAAATAAAAGAAGAAATAAATTTAGTGCACGTATGTATGTAGATTGAAATCGGATATATCGTTTATAAAGGTAAATATCTTATCTATTTATAATAAAATTAATTTTATTAACGAACAATCGATAAATGTATTACTAGAAAAAAATAAAAAGAGAAACGACAATAATAATAATAATAATAATAATAATAACAATAGTAATAATAATAATAATAAATTTTTTTAACGGATCGAAAGAGAAGAGGCAATTATAAATGACCTTGAAAAATGCGTTGCGTATTGCGGTATAATAAATCAAACTTCTACACAAACACTTTTTTTAACAATGCTGGCTATTTCTTAATCGACCTTCACGCACACGCAGTTGGATGAATTGCATTCTTCGTCAGCATACATATATATATATCTATCTCATCATATACATATATATATATATATATATATATATATATATATATATATATATATATATATATGTACATACTTTCTTGATGCTCTAACTGTGTGACATCGATTCATTGATTGCCCCTGCCAAAACATATAAAGTCTCTTTGTTGAAAAGGGTGTCATTGAACTGTTTGCAATTCGCTCGTATTAATCGTTGCTCTATCGATATAGCAGAGTAGATTATTGATTGGTCATATAATCTTGCATTGTCGTCGTATCTGCAAATATTAAATGTGTGATACCATGAGTTGGAATATGATATACATATTTCACATGTTTATATTAGCTGATGATTATGAAAGCGATGTCTATAAATTATATATATATATATATATATATATATATATATATATTCATTTTCAAATATATGTATTTGAATTATATACATACATGTATGTAACAAATTATTTTTTCATATATAATAAAAGAGAACACAGAAAAATTTATATATATATATATATATTCTTTTGTCTTCTTCTTCGAGTAAAAAGAAGAAAAATGTTCTTTCATGTAATTTTTGAAAATATTTTATAAAGAGAATTAAGGAGTGTCGTAAATACATCTTTTAATATCTTTAATGGATTAAAACACTTTCATAAATCATTAGCTCATAATAATAGCAAATAATAGCGTCAGCTGAGAGAAAAAAAAAAAAAAAAGAAAAAAAAACTCTTGTGTCGTATTAACAAAATGATACAATTGACAATATTAAAAGAAGTAAACGATGGAATTGTTTTAAATTCGAAAATTTCGAAGAAATTTCTGATATAAACAAAGTAACACAGTTTCTACTTTTCAAAATATTTTTTTCTATTTCGTTCGTTTAATTTAACGGCTCGATTATTATTATTATTTTTTTTTCGTTAGTTTTCATTTGTTTTCTTTCTTTTTGAATGAAAAATCAAAGAAATAATATTATCAATTCATAAACATTCGAATAAATATGAAAATCGAATAGATATGCGAATTAATCGTTGTTTTTCTTTTTTCTTTTGTTTTTTTGTTTTTTTTTCTTTGTTTATAACATTAAATAAATCTCTCTCATGGATTGCTCTATTAATTCAATTTACAGTTGTTTAAACGGTATGAAGCTTTCATAACATAACCATAATATTATTATCTTCTTTCTTCTTTGTAATTTAATTTTGCAACAGTGATTATTTGTTTGTTTTTTTTTTTCCATGTATATTTACATATCCAATGTCATCACAGGTAACGTTTTTCTAAGCATTATTTTCGATATCTTTTGATAATCGAAATAAAACTCGAATATCGTAGTATTAATTATAATAAACGATTATTGATATTTTTAAAGGAACATATTAATATTTCTTATCAAATAAATATTAAAAGATCCTTTGATGTGTTTTATTGATAAATTCATCATTAGTTTATATTCCTTGATAATAATTTTATTTAAATGAAATACACATATATATATATATATATATATATAAATCGATACTCGAAAATCGAAATAATTCAACAATGGTATTTGATTTTGATTTTGTATTTATATCTTCTGCTACATCATTTTAACGTCAGTTTCTGCACTTCATTTAATACGTACATATGATTTATTAACCAATAATTAAAGTCTCTACATCACTTTATGGATTCATAATAATTCTATGTTAGAATTTTAATTCTGTGTAATTATCAGTAAGTAAATGTGGCAGAAGTATTCATATAAATATTTAAATAAAATGTATAAATACTGTATACGTTTTCGTTAGATTATCTATGGTTTTTATTTTTCTTTTTCAATTTTTTTTCTTTTTTTTTCTTTTTTTTTTTTTTATACAATTATGGTTAATGACCCTTATAATAATTGCTAATATAATTCTTGTATAACATTTTATTCATTCTTTATAAAATATTTTATTATTTTAGGTTACTTTGACAGATATATCATCTAATTAATATATCTTATAATTTTACAAAAGCTAAAACAAAGGTAATTTTTATTTTTATCATCATAGGTCAATTACTAGTAAGTCAATATCTTTTAATCTTTCATTAACTTCTGTATTTTATTTTCAACTCATTATATAGATGGCTGCAGATGATTACGTTACTTGTCCTTACGATCCTAGTCATCGTATTCTTAAATCTAGAATGTCTAGGCATTTAATAAAATGTGAGCTCAATCATCCTACTTTAAGATTATTAACATGTCCATATAATAAAATACATCGAATCAGTCCATTAGAATATGAGGTAATGTACTTTATCTATTTTTATAAATAAATATATAATATTTAATATTATTTATTTTCAACATCGTAGCATCACTTATCGATATGCGAAAGCAAAGGTACCGTTCAAAGGAATTATTTTGAAAATGCTTCTTCAATATCAGCAAATATTCTTCCAGTTACAAAAATTAATGAATTAAAAATTCCTCCTTCTTCAGAAAATTGGGATGAGGTATGAATAATATTTGATATAGTTAAATAAGAAATATATTAATTGAAATTTGTTTAACAGGAACCAGAACCAGTACAATCGTATTTACAAAATCTTGAAAAAAAGAATGAGGACTTTCCACTAGCTACTGCTACAAAATTAAAAAAAAAACAATTAAAACTAAAAGAACAAGATTATTTTGCTGTTAATGTCTCAAGCACTTCACCTTTAAGGCCAAAAACTTCAATGTTAACTGATGTAAGTGAGATAGTTTATAATTTTCAGATTCGTTTTTTTTTTACAAATAGAATTTTTTTTAATATAATAGAAAATTGAAAGATCATTACAATCGCTAAAAATAAAAAGTACTGATACTGAATGTAATAAGAAAGTGGAGAAAGCTATTAAAAGGAGTAAGTTATATAATTCCATTACTAGAACATGTAAAGAACAATTTAAATACATGTTAAAACTAGAATGGATAAAGAATTCATAGTTACTAAAGAAATATATTTATCTTTGAAGGAGGAAAATAGAACTACACCTACTGAAGACACAACAATTGTTAAACCATCAAAATCTAAGGATGCTTCAATTCTTGAACTGTCATCACCAGAGGATGCCCCAATTGTTGAACTGTCAACATCAAATGATACAGAAATAAAAGAAAATGGAACAACTAAAAGGTCTAAAAAGACAACTGCTGAGTGTAGTCCTGACAGATTAAGAAATGATAAGGATATTAAGAAAAATTTCAGTATTGGTCGTGGTATTTTTAAGATATGTGAAATACGCAGAAAATTTGGAATTTCTAAAAAAAACTTTGAATCAAAGTTTATGAATTCAAAAAGTGGTAATATATTATATTAAATTTTTTGTTATAATAACATAATTTACATTATAATATATGTGAATTTAATTTCAGATGTAGAGTCATTAGTAAAACAAAGTGCAGAAATGAATAATAACAAAGGTATTTTTGTTGGGTACTCGGAAGATGATTTTACTTTGGACATGGACAATATTGAAAACAAGTTGACTGATATCGATGTGTGGTATGTTGAATAAATATGCAAACAAAAATCAAATTTTTAATAATGAATTTATACATAATTATATATTTTAACAGAATCAAAAGGAAAAAAAACCCGAGTCCCTAACAATGTGATAAAGTTAATTTTATCACAGCAAGAATATTTTTTTATTTTTTATATAAGTAACGTAAGATTTTATTTCGTGTGTGTAAGTTTTAAATAATCGGTGTTACTTTTTTTATATCATTATGTTATAAAATCCAATAACATTTGTATTTTTATAATTTTGTTTGATTCTTTACTAAGAACTATTTTTTAATCATGTACATTCCTATATGAATCATATCATATACTAAATAAATTACTTTAATAAAACCTTTTCATATCTATGTTATTTTCCATTTTAATATAAAAATTTTCCTAAAGATGTCGTGAGAACGTTGTATGCTATATCATTACCAACTATCTAACTCTTAAGCGTGTTAGGTGACAAGTATATCTCAATACATCATAAAAGAAGAAACTTTGACAAACGTGTTGTTTTAAACAAAACTATCTGTAAAATGGTAAATTATTAATTTATAAAAGATATTATATAAATTTTTAATAATTCAAAAAAACAAAGTTCTTTTAATTCTTTTCATTCGTAATTATAGAGGTTATGTTTCAAAATGCATTGTCATCAAACTCATATAAGATACTTTTTCAATTATAGAATATTTAAATTTGATTATTACATTTATAATTTTTATTAATTATTACATTTATATTTTTATCATGGAAGATTATTAAAAAATTTTAATTTCTTTTATTCAAACTTATCATATGTAGTATCTTATATACTTTACACTATATATATATATATATATATATAAGAAGATATTATATTTGTTTCTATTGATGTTTAGGCTCGCAGGTACGATACACGTACCACAATTTTTTCACCAGAAGGTCGTTTATATCAAGTGGAATATGCTATGGAAGCAATTAGTCATGCTGGTACATGTTTAGGTATATTGGCAAACGATGGTATTCTATTAGCCGCTGAGAGAAGAAACACAAATAAACTCTTAGATGAAGTATTCTTTTCTGAGAAAATATATAAATTAAACGACGATGTAGTCTGTTCTGTGGCAGGCATAACAGCCGATGCTAATGTTCTTACAAATGAGCTGCGTTTAATAGCTCAAAGATATCTTTTACAATATGGCGAACCAATTCCATGCGAACAATTGGTATCATGGTTGTGCGATGTTAAACAAGCTTATACTCAGTATGGTGGAAAAAGACCATTTGGAGTATCAATTTTATATATGGGTTGGGACCGTCATTACGGTTATCAATTATATCAGTCAGATCCAAGTGGAAATTATGGTGGTTGGAAAGCAACTTGTATTGGAAATAATTCTGCAGCGGCTGTATCATCTTTAAAACAAGAATATAAAGAAGGAGAAACTACTCTAAAAGATGCAATGTCATTAGCTATTAAAGTACTTTCAAAAACATTAGATATGAATAAGCTTTCGGCAGATAAAGGTATACAAATAATATTTTATCATATATTTTTATCAAATATATTCTTACACTAATTTTAAATATATTTATTTAGTGGAAATGGCAACATTGACTCGTGAAAATGATAAAACAAGAATTAGAATTCTTCCAGCCAATGAAGTTGATGCTCTAATAGAAGAACATGATCGATTAGAAGCATTAGCAGAACAAGCCAAAAAGGAAAAACAAAAGTTATAGAGAAATTGGTTGTACATGGGATCAGGCTGGTACATCCTAAAGAGGCATTATTCTTTTTTATCATGCAGAATCCCATATTGTATGTTTGTAAAGCTTTTTCTTAATAAATTTATAAGTTTCACATTCTTTGTGCGTTTATCTATTTGAATTTAATGTCGTCGTATATAATAAATAAACTATAAATTAAAAACTCGAAGACTATTTTATCAATAATGTATTATTATATTTAATTTTAATTGAACGTTCAACGAGAGACGAAAATTCTTTTTAATAAAAAATAACAATAATCCTGTTATTCCTTACGAATTTTTTATTCTAATAAATTATAAGTATAAAAATTTAATATAAATAGAAGAGAAAAAAATAAAAAAACACAATGCGTTACGTTTTCCTATCTACGAATACAGACGTCTTCTTATTATTATCTTTTTTGTACGGGTAAAAAAAATGGATAGAATAATGTAAAAAAAAAAATTTTTACCGATTTGAGATTAGAATTGTTAATATTATTTAAAAATGAAAGAAAAAAGGAAAAAAAAAAGTTATGTGTCGAGTCATATCGACCAGGCTGCCAATGCGGTCCCACTCCCGGGCGCGATCCCACTACTGCCCGCCACGGAGACTTTTGGCTGCTGGGTTTCCCCTCTGGCCCGGTTCGCCTCTCCTTAGCCAACCTGGTCACCCCGGATTCCTCCAAGGTACCCATATTGATGGCGAGCTTAGCGCGGACGCCCAGTCAACGTGGATCCCGCACCAACAGTAACCCCCGACCTCAGACCCTCCGAACATAACCAGCCTCCGAGTAGCCGGATTACAGGAGCCGCCACACTCCCAGCTGAGAACGTTGCTTCTACTCGTCTATATAAGTTAATACCTCGGCTAACTTCACATGTTTATCGTTAAAGTGTATTGGTGAGTACGTATACACGTGTTAAGTAAAACGTTACTATCTTCACACGAGTTCAAAAAGTATAACATTATTGACTACAGATGGCGTCTAGATTGAAATAAAAGATCTGAGGATAAGGTCTTACCATATCGATAAGTATGCATTCTTTAATATCGATGAAATTAATTTTGAAATAACGACATCTCATAGGCATGTCTAGAACATAATAGTTAATGTACCGATATATCGCAACTCGATAATCGAGATTCAATCGATTTATGGTGCGCGGCGGAGCGCGTCTTAGAGCGTGGATGTTTAGGGCAGTCATTTATTCTTTCTTTTCACCTTAATCGAGGAAAAACGAAGAAAGAAGCGGTCATGTCTAAGGCTGATGAAAATGCGGATACTGGTGATACAGGAGATAATTCAAATGGTTCCTCAGCGGAGACCACATCATCTAGGGGTGGTGATTTCGAGACGAAACTTGAATCAGACAGAAGTAAGAGGTTTGATTACTTGCTCAAGCAAACTGAAATATTTTCTCATTTTATGACCAACAATCAAAAAGATAAAGCTGGAAGTCCGTTAAAAGTCAAGGCTGGTAGACCTAGAAAACAACCAGAAAATCTAAATAAATCTGATTCTGGTGATCATAGACACCGCAAGACTGAGCAAGAAGAGGATGAGGAACTCTTGGCGGAGAGCAACGCCAGTGTAGCACCTACAACTCGTTTTGAATCCTCACCCCATTATATAAAATCTGGTGAGTTGAGGGATTATCAGATTCGTGGTTTAAATTGGATGATATCGCTCTATGAAAATGGTATCAATGGTATTCTGGCTGATGAGATGGGTCTTGGTAAAACTTTACAAACTATATCATTGCTGGGATATATGAAACACTTCAGAAACATTCCTGGTCCTCATATTGTTATCGTTCCAAAGTCTACATTAGCCAATTGGATGAATGAGTTTAAAAAGTGGTGTCCTTCCTTAAGAGCAGTTTGTCTGATTGGTGATGCAGAAACAAGAAATACTTTTATCAGAGACGTTATGATGCCAGGCGAGTGGGATGTCTGTGTTACGTCCTATGAAATGGTAATCAAAGAAAAATCAGTATTTAAAAAATTTAACTGGCGTTACATGGTAATAGATGAGGCTCACAGAATAAAAAATGAGAAATCTAAATTATCAGAAATATTAAGAGAATTTAAAACAGCTAATAGACTTTTATTAACTGGTACACCACTTCAGAATAATTTGCATGAACTATGGTCTTTACTTAACTTTTTATTGCCAGATGTATTTAACAGTTCTGATGATTTTGATTCTTGGTTTAATACAAATAGTTTCTTAGGTGATAATTCTTTAGTGGAAAGATTGCATGCAGTATTAAGGCCATTCCTTTTAAGACGCTTGAAGTCAGAAGTAGAGAAAGGACTGAAGCCCAAAAAGGAGATTAAAGTATACATTGGTCTTAGTAAAATGCAGAGAGAATGGTATACCAAAGTATTAATGAAGGACATTGATATAGTAAATGGCGCTGGAAAAATTGAAAAGATGAGATTACAAAATATTTTAATGCAGTTACGTAAGTGTTGTAATCATCCTTATCTATTTGATGGTGCTGAACCTGGACCACCATATACAACAGATGAACATCTTGTTTATAATTGTGGTAAAATGGTGATACTCGATAAACTATTGCCTAAATTACAAGAACAAGAATCAAGGGTACTAATATTTAGTCAAATGACCAGAATGCTGGATATTTTAGAAGATTATTGTCACTGGAGAGGTTTTCAGTATTGTCGTTTGGATGGTAATACGGCACACGAGGATCGTCAGAGGCAAATCAATGAATATAATGCTCCTAATAGTGAAAAGTTTATATTTATGTTGTCGACGAGAGCAGGCGGATTGGGTATAAATTTAGCGACTGCCGATGTTGTTATTATTTATGATTCTGATTGGAATCCGCAAATGGATTTGCAAGCGATGGATCGAGCTCATCGTATAGGACAACAAAAGCAAGTACGTGTTTTTAGATTTATTACAGAGAACACTGTAGAAGAGAAGATCGTTGAACGAGCTGAGGTTAAATTACGATTGGACAAATTGGTCATACAACAAGGTCGATTGGTCGATGCAAAACAGACTGCATTGAACAAGGATGAAATGTTAAATATGATTAGACATGGGGCTAACGAAGTGTTTGCTTCAAAGGATAGCGCTATTACCGATGAAGATATAGATACTATATTACAAAAGGGTGAAGCAAAGACCGAAGAAATGAAACAAAAATTGGAAAGCTTGGGAGAATCTTCTTTACGTAATTTCACCGTCGATGCACCAACCGATTCGGTCTATCAATTTGAAGGTGAAGATTATCGTGAGAAACAAAAGATATTAGGGATTGGTAATTGGATAGAACCTCCTAAACGTGAACGTAAAGCCAATTATGCGGTTGACGCTTATTTTAGGGAAGCTTTAAGAGTTTCTGAACCAAAAGCACCAAAAGCTCCTAGACCACCCAAACAACCGATTGTACAAGATTTTCAATTTTTTCCTCCTCGATTGTTTGAGCTACTCGATCAAGAGATATATTATTTCAGACAAACCGTTGGTTATAAGGTTCCAAAGAATCCTGAATTAGGATCAGACGCGGCTAGGATACAAAAGGAAGAACAACGTAAGATAGATGAGGCTCAGCCATTATCGGACGAAGAGGTCGCGGAGAAAGAAAAATTATTGACTCAGGGTTTTACCAATTGGACAAAGAGAGATTTTAATCAATTTATAAAGGCAAATGAAAAATATGGTCGTGATGACATTGAAAATATTGCTAAAGAGGTCGAAGGTAAAACACCAGAAGAAGTTATGGAATACTCAGCAGTTTTTTGGGAACGTTGCCATGAGTTACAGGACATTGATAGAGTGATGGCACAAATAGAAAGGGGCGAGGCCAAAATACAAAGGCGCGCCGGTATAAAGAAAGCATTGGACGCAAAGATGGCCAGATATCGCGCACCGTTTCATCAATTGAGGATAGCTTATGGTACTAATAAAGGTAAAAATTATACGGAGGAGGAGGATAGATTTCTTGTTTGTATGTTACACAAATTGGGTTTCGACAAGGAAAACGTTTATGAGGAATTAAGAGCTACCGTTAGATCAGCACCGCAATTTCGTTTCGATTGGTTTGTAAAATCACGTACTGCCTTGGAATTGCAACGACGATGTAATACCTTGATAACATTGATAGAACGTGAAAATCAAGAATTGGAAGAGAGAGAAAGGCAAGAGAGAAGGAAGAAGGGTGGCAATGTAGGTACTAAGCCTGCTTCTAAACGAAAACAAGAAAATTTACCAGCACCACAAGATAAACCTCGAAAGAAGAAGAAATAATAAGGCGAATTCGAGTCTTGTACGATATCGTTCTTAATTTTTTTTATTTTTTATTATTCCTTTTTGTTCCCCCCCCCCCCTCCCCCCAATTCTTTACCATAAAAAATACAGACTGTCTATTTCCATAGTTTCTTTCTTTCTTTTTTTTTTTTTTTTTTTTTTTTTAAAATATATATATATATATATCTTTTTATCCGTTATTCAGAATTTTCACTAAATACACCATGACTCAAATTCATAGACAGTAAATTCTTATAAAAATTTCTCTTAAATCATTCTCTCTCTCTCTCTCTCTCTCTCTCTCTCTCTCTCTCTGTCTCTCTCTCTCTCTTTCTTTCTCTCCTTCCCTTTCTCTCTTAATGCACACTTCCATCCAACTTATACGAATAAGAAAGAATTTAGTTTTGTAAGAGTTCAGCGTAAAGAAAAAAAAAAAAAAAAATCTGTCTTAGAGATTTTTCATATTCAAACTGTTATCGAGGAATGAGTTATCGTCATAGTATAAATTCATTGGCCAGGTCGGTGTGAATGATGGTCATTTTTTGCATGTCTATGGATTTGGGACCAAGAATCATCTTTCTTATTTTTTTCTTCTTTTTTTTGTTTTCTCTTCATCTTTTTTTTTCTTTTTTTTTCTGTGTGTTTTTTTTTTTCCCCCTTTCTTTTTGTTGCTTGTTCTTTAGATCAAATTTTGGAGCATTTATATGCCATCCGCAAAAGAAATTCAATTGAATACAAAATGGATTTTAAAATTATACAAAATGTTTCTTCCTTCTGTTCCTGTATATTATACAATTGATACAGTGTTTTTCTTCATGATTTTATTTTCATATATTTAAAATTATAATATGATAACGAGAAAGCATCATTTTATTTATTATGATTGATATAGAGGAGATTGTAATAAATTTTACAAATAAAAAAAACTCAAACCATCGAATATAATCACAGTGTTTTTTTATATAATTTCTTTCTTTATCCATAAATATAATTAATATAATTTATAATTAATAATAATAATATTACCATTCGCATGTTAATCGTTTCATTATATTTTACATATGTATATATATATATATATATATATATATATATGTATATATATATATTGTCCGTTATAAATGTAGTATAAAATGCAGCCACCAGATGGTGCAGTTAAACATAACATATGTAAAGATTTAAAAAATTTGTTGTCATTACTTTATGTTTTAAGCGGTGATAAATTAAAATTATAAAACGTTGCTGTAATCGTTAATATAAATAATTTCAAAAATCTTATATATTGAAGTGAAAATGGTTGTAAGTAAATACAGCTGTTAAATCTACCGCTTGCTAACTGGGCCAATCAGTAAAATCATTACACACATGCGCTAAATTTCCCTCCGTCTGGCATAAGTGACTTCGGATATAGCAAAAAATTATCACAAAACGTGATTGATTTTATTATTATTAATACGATTATTATTAATACGGATAAATAAAAATAATTGGATTTATTATTAAATATATTGTTCTTCTATTAAGTGCATATTATGAGAGCTAGAGTTCTTTTAATTTTGATAACAGAAGAAACATTTGAAATCTTACATCATTCAATCAGATGCGCGAATATTTTGGTTAGATATAACAGCTGATAATTATCTTATTTTATAATAAAAATTAATTCATGTGAATAAAAATGAGTTTTAACGATCTCGTACACTGGTAAGATTTCCATAATAATTTTTCTCTTTTACATTAATATAACAATAGACGTGATACATTTTTATTGATTTCATCATTGTCCCTCTAACAGATGTATTTTATTATTTCAGGTATCAAAAAAAAATTGGTACATATGATAAGCAACAGTGGGAGAAAACAGTGGAACAAAGAATTCTTGGTGGATTTACTAATGTTCCAATGAAAACAGCAAAATTGAAAACAGAATTTATAGACGTTGACTTGGTACGAGGTAAGTTATAAATAAATAAATACTTCTCTTATGATTTTTCTTGATACATATTCAATTAATTATTTTTTAAGATTGTTAAATATAATACATTTATAATATCTTTAGGCTCATCATTTCCAAAAGCAAAACCAAAACATGGTTTATCTACTGTAGCATGTTTAGCATTGCAACGTCTTTTATTTCTACCTCTATATAAGACATGGTGGAGCCAACAAACGAGTATTCGAGTGTTTGTTTTATTTTTGTTATTGTATAGCTTGCAATTGATCAACATCTTACTGTATTTTGCTTATGGAGACAGAGAAAATGAGGCTGATGTATGAAATTAAATTTTTTCTTTGTGACTTTTATATATATATATACACATATATAGTTACTATATATTTAAGTACATCATTTTATTGTACAGATAGTTTCAACATCAGAAGTCTTTATACCAAGTGTTATGATGTTAATACTATGCTTAGTTCATTCTCACATTGTATCAACGAATTCTGGGCCTATGGAGATTAATGGTTATAGTAGGCAAAAAGTTATTAGACGATCAAGACATGGTAGATGCAGAATTAGTAAGTCAAGAAGTAGATCAAATTTAAGTAAGTTTATTTATATATGTGAAAACATAGTTTGATACACAGATGTTTAGAATTTTTGTTATAGAAGTACATGATGACTCGAAATCGTCGCAAGATACTGCCTCGGAAAAAGCAAGTACCATAAGTAGAGAGGCACTTACTTCTGTACGATTTGCAAAAAAAGTTATGATTGAAAATTCCTTGACACTTAGTCAATCGCAGGTAAATTATTTGTATTTACATTTTGAAATATAATTCAAGATAATTAAGTAAAATTAATGGGGCATTTTTTAAATTAAAGGAATTTCTTCCTCATTCAACTTGTAATAAAGAAAAATTGAATATATCATTGAATACACCTTCCATAAATGAAGATTCTATCAATTGTAATCAACCAGGTATAGAATCCAAAATAGTGTCAAATAAAATAGATTTATAAAATAATATTTATAATTTCATATTTTTTCTATTTAAATAAATTTTAGTCATTCCTCCAGAAGAAAATGTAGAAAATCCAGATGTTGTACATCAGGATGACGATGGATTTGAAAGTTTAAATGGGAATGTATCTAGCGATAATGATAGGACAGTTAATAAATTCTTACAACAAACAAACAGAGATCAAATCAAACTATGCGATAATAAAGAAGGAAATTTGTTTCAATTGGAAGCATCTAGTAGCCAACAAATTTTACTTCAACCCAAATATTCAGGTTTGGTGTTCAAATGTTTATTCTTTTTAGATAGAAACATATCTGATGTATTTATTTTTTTTATTTTAGTTTATTTCATATTTTAAATGCATATCTGTGTGTGTGTGTTGACACAAGTAGAAAATTTATCGCACTCTTCCATTCATCTGTAGATACTGCGGTTACATTGCAAGCAAGAAACAAATATAACTATAGTGGAAACTAATAATATTTCTAAACCGTTAACATGCTTTAATCTTTGTTGGAAGGGAAAAGCAGAATGTTAGATAAATCATAGTTTTCCACTTTCCACGCAGCACCTGACCCATTGAAGAAAGGAGGAAACTTTTCCGACAGTGAAGGAGATGGATGCATTGTGACGGTAAACCAAACTCTGATTGTATGCATTATCAATAATAATTTATATATCCATTTTGTTTTCCTTGATTATAATTATAATACATTATGTTTATTAATATATTTTTAAGGAAAGAGATGAATCGCCGACTATATCAGAAATAAGAGAAGGAAGACGACAGTGTGAAAGTGAAGAAGAAGGTGAATGCGAGGATGCCGCAACGAATCATTTAACCGAAGCGACAACATCTGCGACAGAGTGGATGGGTGTGACAACGAATAGCGATGAATGTAGTTATAGGTACAAAACGAGTATAAAATATTAAGAATAATTAATAAAAAGCATGATCTTATATATATAAATATATATATATATATAGAGAGAGAGAGAGAGAAAGAGAAAATGTTATAATGCAAGATGTTTCTTTCTTTTCTTTTTTTTACAGTTCAGAACTGGAAGAATCAGATTTGCATAGTGAGACCAATTTAAATTATAGCGAATTTATAGAACATCCTTTCTCTTGGGAATTTGGATTACCTCCTTCTATTTTATTAAGTTCCAGTTGTGCTTCATCCGATCGCAGTTAGTTTCTTTTTTTTTTTTTTTTTTGTTTTTCATATACAAATATCATTTACTATAGCAATAACGTTTATTTGTTGTTTTATTACTATTATTATAATATTTATACAGTTTCGTGTACAATTTGGACAAGACGTGATGTCAAGAAAGCAGAATTGTCAGTACTTGATATTAGTTCTGCTATTATAGCAAGAGTAGAGTCAATGCCTGAAAGTATGAATTATTTTTATGGTGGATTGGTATTAAGTATTATATTGTCTTTAGTACCGTCAATTAGACGAATAACTGACACTCTTGGAACAGATAGCAGTAGCAATACAACTGTTTCCATAATACCAGATGATCTCAGACAAGTTAATTTAGAAACGTATACTGATATTTTATGTAGAATAATTGATATTGCTTTTGGAGATACGATACTGTAAGTTTTCAAAAGTTTTTTTTTTCCCTCATTATCATAAATATATTATCCAATGAAGAGAATACTACAAAAATAATTTGATTACAGGAAACGTATTATTGTATTAATCTCTGCCTTTGAAAGACTTGCATTATCTTGTCTCTTGTTCTTTTTATTGGCAGTGGCTGAACGGACCTATAAACAAAGACTCTTGTATGCTAAATTATTTTCTCATTTAACTTCATCGAGACGTGCTAGAAAGTCTGATTTGCCCCATTTTCGGTTAAACAAAGTGCGAAATATAAAAACTTGGCTAAGCGTTAGATCATACTTGAAGGTATCATAAAGATATTTCTTTGATAAATGTTCTTTCTATATTTTTTGGATTGAAGGTATGTATATTTAATGTCATGAAACTTTACAGAGAAGAGGACCACAACGTTCTGTTGATGTTATAGTATCCTCAGTTTTTATTGTTACATTATTATTACTATCTTTCATTAGTTTGGAATTAATTAAGGTAAATTACATAGATATATACATATATATATATATATATATATATATATATATATATATATATATACATACACACACCATGTGTATATATATATATATATATATTTTTTATTAATTGGTGTCGAGATTTTCATATTATAATAAAATATCTTTTATCTTCAGGATCTGGAAAGTTTACATTCGCAATATAACGTCGAAGCATTATTTTGGAGTTTTTCATTAGGAATATTTATTTTGCGTTTTATGACATTAGGAACGAAAGTTAATAAAAAATATAGAAATCTTTCGATTTTGATAACTGAACAGGTATGTTGATTGATTATACAATTTAGCAGTTAAATTTTTAGAAAAAATATTTTTTTCAGATAAATTTGTATCTTCAAATTGAACAAAAACCCCATAAGAAGGAGGAACTAATGGTGGCAAATAGTGTATTAAAATTAGCAGCCGATTTGATAAAGGTCTTTTATAATATCTTTTTATATTTGTGCAATGAAAAATTAACGTTTAAAAATTAAATTGTATTATATTAATTTATTCGTTGTTGTATTGGTTACAGGAACTCGAAAGTCCTTTTAAAATATCTGGCTTATCTGCTAATCCATATCTTTATACGATTACAAAGGTGGTACTTTTGTCAGCCCTTTCTGGAGTCCTATCGGAATTACTTGGTTTCAAACTTAAGTTACATAAAATAAAAATAAAGTGAGATGATGTTATATCTCGCTTATCTACCTCGATGTTACAGACTGACTGGTGAAAAAAAAATTGCATGACGTATCAGCATATCTGTATACATTAATAATTGTTTCTTATTTTTGATCAGATCTATAAAAACTACTAATACATTCGAAAAACTATATATACGATTAGTATTAAGATTAAAAAGAAAAGTAAATAAATAAACACCTCTGATGCGTGGTGTTTTTTCAAATCAATTTTTAAATCAATGTCCATGTGATAATTGCTCCAAGAAACATGTACATGCATATATGTACATGCGCTTGAAATAATACGTATTGTTGCAAATATTTACAAATTTAAAAAATTTTCTAAAGGAAAAAACAGTTGTAAATAATTATCAGAAGAAATTTGACGCTATTTTCTATTATTTGGATTAATAGATTATGGTTTAATTAAAATTGATTTACACGTAAACAATTATTTTCTAAATAATTTAAGATATCAATATGATATATACATTTGATTGATTACCTTCATAGAATTTAAAGGGTCGCACGTATATTTATTTATGCATAATGCATTTTTCTAATCATTAGTCAATCCTGTATTTAACTACTATTGTATAGTTTTTTTTTTTTTTTGCAAAATAATGTATAGTGTATATAATTACATACACAAAGTTATTACAAATTATTAATTTGACAATATTCTAATAAAATAAAAAGAATATATATATATATATATATATATATATATGTGTGTGTGTGTGTATATATATATATATAAAAGTAAAAGTTGCGTCCATATTATAATTAGAAATGGAATGAAAATATTAATCGAAAAAAACTTCGTGTTAGAAATTTCAGCAATATGAAAAAGAATTTTTATTTCTTGCTTTAAAATATCCTTGAATTATTTAACAAATGTATTTCCCTCTTGACAAAATTGTACAAGTTAGATAACAGTATGTACATATTCTAATGTATAATGTATGTGAACAAAACAAAAAAAAAATAGTACCTGTGCAATACAAAATTATATTAACTATATATTTAAGTTATTTTTCAGATTATTATAAATGTATTTCGAGATATGTTAAATAAACATATATATAAAAAAAAAGAGTATATATATATACATATATATATATATATATATATATATATATATATATATATATATATATATATATATATATATATACATGTTTATGGTAAAATATATTTTAATGCGCCTACATATGCATATTAAAACACAGTATTGGTATTTTTTTGGTATTAAAGAGCATGACAATAAATATGCATGAATTTGCTAAATACATTATACAACAATTATACATACGATCGGTTTCGAATATTATAGTAGTACGTGCTATTACACCTTACTGCTATACTTCTCTTATAGGAATAACGAATTTATATGATTGGTATTAATAATTTTTTATATTATGCAATCGAGATTATTATATGAAAAGCTTTATGATAAAATTAATTGAATAGAAATAATAATATTCGAATGATATATTAAAATTAATATTTCGTATAGATAATAATTAATTTTTTAAATATAGTATTCGATAAAAGATTAATAAATTTCATGGATCTAACGTAATTCGGCCTTGAACATACAATATTATATTCTCGACAGAAAGTGATGTAGCTTACGTTCAACTACTTTATGACTCACAATGCCTTCATCAGAGATACGTATATGAAGTGATATTGCATCATCTGGATATAAGAATAACTATAACACGGAGTAAAAAATAACTACTGCATTGTAATAACTACTATAATATATAATAAACCATTTTTAAATGGAACCACCGAACTTTCTATCTCTCTCTCTCTCTCTTTCTCTCTCTCTATCTCTCTTTCTCAAAGAAAAAATTAAATATTTGAAAATTTGTTATTTGTTAAATATATATTTAATTATAGAGACAGATACGTGTCATGAACATTACTCTTAAATACTAATTAATTATATAATTAAATATATATATATATATTATATAATTAATTACTTTTATATATTATATAATTAATTATTTTTATATATTATATAATTATAGAATCAATTATAATTATATTTAATTTTAATAATTTCTTATTATTTGATAAACATGAAAATTTCTCTTAAAAGATAACTATGATATATATATTTCTTAAAAGATAACTGTGGTATATATACTATAAGTGTATATGACTTAACGTATGACTGTAATATATTTAATATTTTAAAAGTCGCGCGTTACAATATTGTAACGCGCGATAGATAAGGACCAATGGGAACTCGTTAAAGTTACGCATGATGTGAACGGCCGAATCCAACCGAGGGAAGCCGACGATCTTTGCCGGATTTATCCGAAAGATACGAATTTGCGGTGACCGTGCTTCAGTACCGCGCGAGAGAAGCACGGAGACACACAAGAGAGAGGGAGGGCGAGAGGGAGAGAGAAAAACAAGCAAGAGTTATAGTGACATAGTGCGTGCCGGGCATTTGTTGTCCCGGGAATTTCCTCTTTTTTTTTTATTTATTACCCTTGATAATGGGTTTGGATTATTATGACGGTTTCCGAACTTTCTCCTGGCTC